>NC_091193.1:27592470-27839970 GCF_040958095.1 Procambarus clarkii
TTCTCTAGGACTGAACTGTGGGGTCCACTGAGAGGACGGAGCTGCGTGACTGTTGCTGCTGGAGTCGAGCCCACATTGTAAACTTCACCCAAAAATGTGTGTTTAGCTTGTGTCAGTGACCTCGCCGTCACCCGGACACATAAATGATGTATCCAACAGTCACGTGTCGCTTTCACTATCACACCGTGCGAGTAGCTGCTATTGCCTCACCGCCACACCCCCTCTACACGCCCCTCTACAGGCGACCACACACGCTCTCACATCCGCCAGATTCCATACATTCGCTTAAAATTAGAGCTGAGCAATGTGGAGCAGCGGCGCCCTGCCAGCGTCTTGTGCCCAGGCGTCCCTGAAGCATCCTGAAGTAACCCGGTGGTGGTGGTGGTGGTGTGCGTACAGTGGTGGTGGTGCGTGACGCTTGTCTTGCGTCACCTGACGGTTCCTGCCGTTCACAATATCTACACCATTAATATTCTCAACCAGGAAACTGTCGACACCTCGTCTGTGTTTTGGAGCTAAAATATCGACTGGTGATTTCAAAACCACTGTAAATCCTACAATGTTCCAATGTATATTTTGATATGTACGCACGTACATACTGGGGGCGTACCTAGCATGGCTTGGGTCCCGCCCCCACATGCCTGTATGTTCGTGTCTGTGCCTGTCTGCCCTCTATCATCACATGTTGGCCTCTCAGAGCATGATACTGTTCACATGCTGGCAACGACAGCCTGCACTAGACCAGAAGTAGATATTTTAATATGGGCGTTTCATTGGCAGTAACAAAGAGAATACTTAAATATCTGAAAATCTTAACCTAATAGATTCAAAAAGATCTGAAAGTTGTAGCATTAGATATTATGATTAATATCGTGAGGAGACATTCACATATGGGACTAAGAGGGCACGTTATAGTGGCCAGAATACGTCTCGGATATAGACATTTCTGGCAACTTTCTCAAAACTCAAGTGTCCAATACACCATGTGTGTCAACTGTGTGAAAGTGTTCAATACACCATGTGTGTCAACTGTGTGAAAGTGTTCAATACACCATGTGTGTCAACTGTGTGAAAGTGTCCAATACACCATGTGTGTCAACTGTGTGAGTGTTCAATACACCGTGTGTGTCAACTGTGTGAAAGTGTCCAATACACCATGTGTGTCAACTGTGTGAAAGTGTCCAATACACCATGTGTGTGTCAACTGTGTGAAAGTGTACAATACACCGTGTGTGTCAACTGTGAGAGAGAGAGAACATGCACTCCCTTGAACATTATATTTTAGAATGTCCCATACTGACTTTCGCCCTCCTGGGCTGAGGTGTGCTCAACTCTGTAACTACAATATGAGTACTGGAACACTTGATGATAATATATTGGACTTGTACCCAAGATTGACTATGTAATACATCTGTTGTATAATGTATGTGATGTACACAATTGTACAAGATCATATATATATATATATATATATGTGTGTGGTAGCAAGGTTGGGTGACGGATGAGGTGTTGGGTGCAGGACCACTGTGGCTGGTGGGGAGTGTTGACTGGTGAGTGGGGCTCCTTCATCCTCCTGCGGGGGGGTGGTGGTAGACCACACTGCTGGTGGCGCCGCCACTGTCATGGTTGGAGGAGCAGGTGTGGAGGGTGACCACCACACCTGGTGGTGGTGGTGCTGTAGTGTCTGTCTCTGTCTCTGTCTCTCTCTCTGTCTCTCTCTCTCTGTCTCTCTCTCTCTGTCTCTCTCTCTCTGTCTCTCTCTGTCTCTCTCTCTCTGTCTCTCTCTCTCTGTCTCTCTCTCTCTCTCTGTCTCTCTCTCTGTCTCTCTGTCTCTCTCTCTCCCGTGGTGGTGGTGGTGCTGTAGCTCTGGTGGTGGTGGTGGAGCTCTCAGCTCTGGTGTAGCTCTCAGCTCTGGTGGTGATGGTGTAGCTCTCAGCTCTGGTGGTGTAGCTCTCAGCTCTGGTGGTGGTATAGCTCTCAGCTCTGGTGGTGGTGTAGCTCTCAGCTCTGGTGGTGGTGTAGCTCTCAGCTCTGGTGGTGGTGGTGGTGTAGCTCTCAGCTCTGGTGGTGGTGGTGTAGCTCTCAGCTCTGGTGGTGGTGGTGTAGCTCTCAGCTCTGGTGGTGGTGGTGTAGCTCTCAGCTCTGGTGGTGGTGGTGTAGCTCTCAGCTCTGGTGGTGGTGGTGTAGCTCTCAGCTCTGGTGGTGGTGGTGTAGCTCTCAGCTCTGGTGGTGGTGGTGTAGCTCTCAGCTCTGGTGGTGGTGGTGTAGCTCTCAGCTCTGGTGGTGGTGGTGTAGCTCTCAGCTCTGGTGGTGGTGGTGTAGCTCTCAGCTCTGGTGGTGGTGGTGTAGCTCTCAGCTCTGGTGGTGGTGGTGGTGGTGTAGCTCTCAGCTCTGGTGGTGGTGGTGGTGTAGCTCTCAGCTCTGGTGGTGTAGCTCTCAGCTCTGATGGTGGTGGTGGTGTAGCTCTCAGCTCTGGTGGTGGTGGTGGTGTAGCTCTCAGCTCTGGTGGTGGTGGTGGTGTAGCTCTCAGCTCTGGTGGTGGTGGTGGTGTAGCTCTCAGCTCTGGTGGTGGTGGTGGTGGTGTAGCTCTCAGCTCTGGTGGTGGTGGTGGTGTAGCTCTCAGCTCTGGTGGTGGTGGTGGTGTAGCTCTCAGCTCTGGTGGTGGTGGTGGTGTAGCTCTCAGCTCTGGTGGTGGTGGTGGTGGTGTAGCTCTCAGCTCTGGTGGTGGTGGTGGTGGTGTAGCTCTCAGCTCTGGTGGTGGTGGTGTAGCTCTCAGCTCTGGTGGTGGTGGTGGTGGTGTAGCTCTCAGCTCTGGTGGTGGTGGTGGTGGTGTAGCTCTCAGCTCTGGTGGTGGTGGTGGTGGTGTAGCTCTCAGCTCTGGTGGTGGTGGTGGTGGTGTAGCTCTCAGCTCTGGTGGTGGTGGTGTAGCTCTCAGCTCTGGTGGTGGTGGTGGTGGTGTAGCTCTCAGCTCTGGTGGTGGTGGTGGTGTAGCTCTCAGCTCTGGTGGTGGTGGTGGTGTAGCTCTCAGCTCTGGTGGTGGTGGTGGTGTAGCTCTCAGCTCTGGTGGTGGTGGTGGTGTAGCTCTCAGCTCTGGTGGTGGTGGTGGTGTAGCTCTCAGCTCTGGTGGTGGTGGTGGTGTAGCTCTCAGCTCTGGTGGTGGTGGTGGTGTAGCTCTCAGCTCTGGTGGTGGTGGTGGTGTAGCTCTCAGCTCTGGTGGTGGTGGTGGTGTAGCTCTCAGCTCTGGTGGTGGTGGTGGTGTAGCTCTCAGCTCTGGTGGTGGTGGTGGTGTAGCTCTCAGCTCTGGTGGTGGTGGTGGTGTAGCTCTCAGCTCTGGTGGTGGTGGTGGAGCTCTCAGCTCTGGTGGTGGTGGTGGAGCTCTCAGCTCTGGTGGTGGTGGTGGAGCTCTCAGCTCTGGTGGTGGTGGAGCTCTCAGCTCTGGTGGTGGTGGTGGAGCTCTCAGCTCTGGTGGTGGAGCTCTCAGCTCTGGTGGTGGTGGTGTAGCTCTCAGCTCTGGTGGTGGTGGTGGTGGAGCTCTCAGCTCTGGTGGTGGTGGTGGTGGAGCTCTCAGCTCTGGTGGTGGTGGTGGTTTAGCTCTCAGCTCTGGTGGTGGTGGTTTAGCTCTCAGCTCTGGTGGTGGTGTAGCTCTCAGCTCTGGTGGTGGTGGTGGTGGAGCTCTCAGCTCTGGTGGTGGTGGTGGTGGTGTAGCTCTCAGCTCTGGTGGTGGTGTAGCTCTCAGCTCTGGTGGTGGTGGTGTAGCTCTCAGCTCTGGTGGTGGTGGTGTAGCTCTCAGCTCTGGTGGTGGTGGTGTAGCTCTCAGCTCTGGTGGTGGTGGTGGTGTAGCTCTCAGCTTTGGAACTAGTCTGGTGGTGGTGTGGAGCACATGACTGTAAAGCTGCCGCCCAGTTGGGGTGGGTGTGGAGCACATGACTGTAAAGCTGCCTCCAAGTTGGGGTGGGTGTGGAGCACATGACTGTAAAGCTACCGCCCAGTTGGGTGGGTGTGGAGCACATGACTGTAAAGCTGCCTCCAAGTTGGGGTGGGTGTGGAGCACATGACTGTAAAGCTACCGCCCAGTTGGGTGGGTGTGGAGCACATGACTGTAAAGCTGCCTCCAAGTTGGGGTGGGTGTGGAGCACATGACTGTAAAGCTACCGCCCAGTTGGGTGGGTGTGGAGCATATGACTGTAAAGCTGCCTCCAAGTTGGGGTGGGTGTGGAGCACATGACCGTAAAGCTATCGCCCAGTTGGGTGGGTGTGGAGCACATGACTGTAAAGCTGCCGCCCCAGTTGGGGTGGATGTGGAGCACATGACTGTAAAGCTGCCTCCAAGTTGGGGTGGGTGTGGAGCACATGACTGTAAACCTACCGCCCAGTTGGGTGGGTGTGGAGCATATGACTGTAAAGCTGCCTCCAAGTTGGGGTGGGTGTGGAGCACATGACTGTAAAGCTACCGCCCAGTTGGGTGGGTGTGGAGCATATGACTGTAAAGCTACCGCCCAGTTGGGTAGGTGTGGAGCACATGACTGTAAAGCTGCCTCCAAGTTGGGGTGGGTGTGGAGCACATGACTGTAAAGCGGCCGCCCAGTTGGGTGGGTGTGGAGCACATGACTGTAAAGCTGCCGCCCAGTTGGGTGGGTGTGGAGCACATGACTGTAAAGCTGCCTCCAAGTTGGGGTGGGTATGGAGCACATGACTGTAAAGCTGCCGCCCAGTTGGGTGGGTGTGGAGCACATGACTGTAAAGCTGCCTCCAAGTTGGGGTGGGTGTGGAGCACATGACTGTAAAGCTGCCGCCCAGTTGGGTGGGTGTGGAGCACATGACGGTAAAGCTGCCGCCCAGTTGGGGTGGGTGTGGAGCACATGACTGTAAAACTGCCGCCCAGTTGGGGTGGGTGTGGAGCACATGACTGTAAAGCTGCCGCCCAGTTGGGTGGGTGTGGAGCACATGACTGTAAAGCTGCCGCCCAGTTGGGGTGGGTATGGAGCACATGACTGTAAAGCGGCCGCCCAGTTGGGTGGGTGTGGAGCACATGACTGTAAAGCTGCCTCCAAGTTGGGGTGGGTGTGGAGCACATGACTGTAAAGCTGCCTCCAAGTTGGGGTGGGTATGGAGCACATGACTGTAAAGCGGCCGCCCAGTTGGGTGGGTGTGGAGCACATGACTGTAAAGCGGCCGCCCAGTTGGGGTGGGTGTGGAGCAACATGACTGTAAAGCTGCCGCCCAGTTGGGGTGGGTGTGGAGCAACATGACTGTAAAGCTGCCGCCCAGTTGGGTGGGTGTGGAGCACATGACTGTAAAGCTGCCGCCCAGTTGGGGTGGGTGTGGAGCACATGACTGTAAAGCTGCCGCCCAGTTGGGTGGGTGTGGAGCACATGACTGTAAAGCTGCCGCCCAGTTGGGGTGGGTGTGGAGCACATGACTGTAAAGCTGCCGCCCAGTTGGGTGGGTGTGGAGCAACATGACTGTAAAGCTGCCGCCCAGTTGGGTGGGTGTGCAGCACATGACTGTAAAGCTGCCGCCCAGTTGGGTGGGTGTGGAGCAACATGACTGTAAAGCTGCCGCCCAGTTGGGTGGGTGTGGAGCAAGACTAGTAACTGTGTGACTCACCATAGATGTAAAGTGCCTTGTATAGTGACTGTTGTGAGCCTCTTGTTGAATCACTTGTCATACAACATTATCGATGTGTGTGTTTGTGTAAATGATTGTATATGTCCGTGTGTATGTAACATTAACAATTGTGTAGTTAGCTTCAATAGATTGTCAGTTGTTAGTTAAACAAACTCTGGGGTTCATTTACTGAAGCCATTATTTCCCTCTGTAACCCTCTCCACCACCGTTGGAAAGGGAGCCGGTTGGCCGAGCGGACAGCACACTGGACTTGTGATCCTGTGGTCCCGGGTTCGATCCCGGGCGCCGGCAAGAAACAATGGGCAGTTTCTTTTACCCTATGTCGCTGTTACTTAGCAGTAAAATAGTTACCTGGGTGTTAGTCAGCTGTCACGGGCTGCTTCCTGGGGGTGGAGGCCTGGTCGAGGACCGGGCCGCGGGGACACTAAAATCCCTGAAATCATATCAAGATAACCTCAAGGTAACTGTTCACGGGATGGGTATTGGGGGCATAATAAAGAAATAAATGTAAGTGTGGCCGTGTTGGTGTTCCATGGATGGTTAATGGTTTATACCTGGCTGACAGGCGGACCTCTCGTTATTGTTGTGTGTAAAGTGTTGGTGTTGAGGGTGGTCGGGGCCCACACAAGCGTCCCAGTTACTGTTCCTCACCCCAGCCCCAAGCCTAGCGCCCCGGCCCGCCCTTAACAGTACCGCCCTTAACACTTGTTCCTCTGTTGTGGCTCCCCGCCCGTGTTGACCCACCAGGGAGGGTTGAGGAGGGGGACGTGTATAGTTTACACTGGTCTACTTCCTGTACACTGGTTCCAGCAATATGTGAAGAACCTCTCACACACTCACAGCTCCCTGACAAGAGGGAGCCAGCTTAGCTGCCAACACCCACACATCGTGTCAGCAAGGCGGACAGCCCTCCGCCTGCTTTCATACCTCTCACTGTATTTCCCACTTCTATACTTCCCTTCACCCATGCCTCTCCTACCTCTTAACCCCCCCCCCCCCCCCCGAAAACCAAGTTCCAGTGCCTGGTGTTGGTACACTGCCTGAGTGACATCCGGTGTGGGGTGTGTTGGCAGGGTCGTGGGGGGGGGGGGGGTGTCCGACACCATGTAAAAACCTACACGCCGCTCCAGATTAACGCTCACGGTGTCATGTGTACATGTTGTGTACGAGGGTCATGTGCGTGTGCACATAGGATGACAGTGTGGGTGGTGCGCACACGTGGTGTAAGAAGCGTCGAGTATAATGAGTCAGGAGAGCGGGCGTGCTGTCAGCCTTGCTGACACGGTACTCCCCTACTTGTACTTGCCTATTTGTGCTTGCAAGGATTGAGATTCGGCTCTCTGGTCCCGCCTGTTAACCAACAGTCACTTGGTTTACAAGTTCCTGAACATACCTACCTACCTACCTTGAGGCTACCTTGAGGTGCTTCCGGGGCTTAGTGTCCCCGCGGCCCGGTCGTCGACCAGGCCTCCTGGTTGCTGGACTGATCAACCAGGCTGTTAGACGCGGCTGCTCGCAGCCTGACGTATGAGTCACAGCCTGGTTGATCAGGTATCCTTTGGAGGTGCTTATCCAGTTCTCTCTTGAACACTGTGAGGGGTTTGCCAGTTATGCCCCTTATGTGTAGTGGAAGCGTGTTGAACAGTCTCGGGCCTCTGATGTTGATAGTTCTCTCTTAGAGTACCTGTTGCACCTCTGCTCTTCAACGGGGGTATTCTGCACATCCTGCCATGTCTTCTGGTCTCATGTGGTGTTATTTCTGTGTGCAGGTTTGGGACCAGCCCCTCAATTATTTTCCACGTGTAAATTATTATGTATCTCTCCCGCCTGCGCTCAAGGGAGTACAGATTTAGGCTCTTTAGTCGGTCCCAGTAATTTAGATGTTTTACTGAGTGGATTCTAGCAGTAAAGGATCTCTGCACGCCCTCTAGGTCAGCAATTTCTCCAGCTTTGAAAGGGGCTGTCATTGTGCAGCAGTACTCCACTCTAGAGAGCACAAGCGTTTTGAAAAGTATCATCATCGGTATAGCATCTCTAGTGTGAAAAGTTCTTGTTATCCAACCTGTCATTTTTCTTGCAGTTGTGACGGCTACTTTATTGTGTTCTTTAAAGGTAAGGTCTTCCGACATGAGTACACCCAGGTCCTTTACATTGCCTTTTCGTTCTATGTTATGATTTGCCTGAGTTTTGTACGTGGTTTCTGTTTTTATATTTTCAATTTTTCCGTAGCGCATGAGCTGAAACTTATCCTCGTTGAACACCATATTATTTTCTGTAGCCCATAGAAAGACCTGATCGACATCTGATTGGAGGTTTGCCGTGTCCTCTATGTTGCCAACTCTCATGAAAATCCTAGTGTCATCTGCAAAGGATGATACAGTGCTATAGGTTGTGTTCTGGTCTATGTCCGATATGAGGATGAGAAAAAGTACTGGAGCAAGCACAGTACCCTGGGGGACTGAGCTCTTCACGGTTGATGGGCTGGATTTTATTTTGTTGACTATTACACATTGGGTTCTGTCAGTCAGGAAATTGTAGATCCATCTGCCTATTTTCCCGGTAATTCCTTTTGAACGCATTTTATGTGCAATAACACCATGGTCACATTTATCAAAAGCTTTTGCGAAATCTGTGTAAATTACATCAGCGTTTTGTTTGTCTTCCATAGCATCTAATGCCATATCATAGTGGTCCAGCAACTGCGACAGGCAAGAGCGCCCTGTTCTGAAACCATGTTGTCCGGGGTTATGGAGATGCTGTGATTCCATGTATTTTGTGATCTTACTTCTTAGCACTCTCTCAAAAATTTTTATGATGTGCGATGTTAGTGCTATCGGTCTGTAATTTTTTGCCTCTGCCTTATTTCCTCCTTTATGGAGTGGTGCTATCTCTGCTGTTTTTAGTATGTCAGGGATAACGCCAGTATCTAGGCTTTGTCTCCACAGAATGTGAAGGGCCTGCGATAGTGGTTTTTTACAGTTCTTGATAAATATGGAGTTCCAAGAATCCGGGCCTGGTGCAGAGTGCATAGGCATACTGTTTATGGCTTCTTCAAAATCTAGTGGGGATAGGGCGACGTCTGATATATGATTTGATGTTGGTATCATATCCATGAAAAATTAATTTGGGTTATCAATCTTTAGTGCATTTAATGGCTCACTGAAAACAGAGTCGTACTGCTTCCTCAGTAACTCGCCCATTTCTTTGTTGTCATCGGTGAAAGTTCCATCTCCCTTTCGCAGGGGGCCCGATACTAGATGTGGTTTTTGATCTTGATTTTGCATAGGAGAAAAAATATTTCGGATTTCTCTCTATTTCACTGATGGCCTTTTGCTCTCTTTGCCTCTCCTGGGTTTTGTATGATTCTTGTAGCTTGAGTTCAATTGTTTCTATTTCTCTACCTAACCTTCTTCGCCGTTCTTGAGATAGGGTGCGACTCTCAAGTTGTTCCGCGATTCGTTTTCTTCGCCTATATAGGGAACGACGTTCCCGTTCCAATCTGCATCTCTTTCTCTTTTTTCTTAGGGGTATGCGGTTTGAACATATTTCTAGTGCTACTGAGCTTATTTTTTCCAGGCACTGGTTCAGGTTTGCATTTCCTAGCTGTTCTACCCAGTTTATTTCTGTGGAGTCCTGGTTTATTTGCTCCCAGTTTATCCGTTTATTATTGAAGTTGAATTTGCTGAAATCTCCTCCACCGGGAATCTGGACTGGTTTTGAAGTCACGTACCTGGAGAAGGTTCTGAGAGGAGTTCTACTCCCAAACCCGGCCCGAGGCCAGGCTCGACTTGATAACTTGGTCCAACTGGCTGATGCTTGGAGCAACCCGCAAGCCCACATATCCACTACAGCCCGGTTGCTCCGGCATTCCTTGAAGAAGACTATCTAGTTTTCTCTTGATATCCACGGTTGTTCCAGCAATATTTCTCATACTCGCTGGGAGGACGTTGAACAACCCCGGACCTCTGATGTTTATACAGTGTTCTCTGGTTGTGCCTACGGCACCTCTGCTCTTCACTGGTTCTATTCTGCATTTTCTTCCATATCGTTCACTCCAGTACGTTGTTATTTTACTGTGTAGATTTGGGACCTGGCCCTCCAGTATTTTCCATGTGTATTATTTGATCTCTCTCGTTTCCTTTCTAGTGAGCACATTTGGAGAGCTTTGAGACGATCCCAATAATTTAGGTGCCTTATCGCGTCTATGCGTGCCGTATATGTTCTCTGTATTCCCTCTATTTCAGCAATCTCTCCTGCTCTGAAGGGGGAAGTGAGTACTGAGCAGTGCTCAAGACGGGACCCTTGAGGTTACCTTGAGGTGCTTCCGGGGATTAGTGTCCCCGGGGCCCGGTCGTCGACCAGGCCTCCTGGTTGCTGAACTGATCAACCAGGCTGTTAGACGCGGCTGCTCGCAGCCTGACGTATGAGTCACAGCCTGGTTGATCAGGTATCCTTTGGAGGTGCTTATCTAGTTCTCTCTTGAACATTGTGAGGGGTCGGCCAGTTATGCCGCTTATGTGTAGTGGAAGCGTGTTGAACAGTCTCGGGCCTCTGATGTTGATAGTTCTCTCTTAGAGTACCTGTTGCACCTCTGCTCTTCAACGGGGGTATTCTGCACATCCTGCCATGTCTTCTGGTCTCATGTGATGTTATTATTTTCCACGTGTAAATTATTATGTATCTCTCCCGCCTGCGCTCAAGGGAGTACAGATTTAGGCTCTTTAGTCGGTCCCAGTAGTTTAGATGTTTTACTGAGTGGATTCTAGCAGTAAAGGATCTCTGCACGCTCATCATTATTCCCAAATCCTTTACATGCTGTTTTCCTACTATGGGCAGATTTGATTGTGTTTTGTGCCTGTATTATGTTTAAGGTCCTCATTTTTACCGTACCTGAGTACAGTACCTGGAAATTATCACTGTTAAACATCGTTATTTTCTGCTGCCCAGTCGAAAACTTTATTAATATTTGCTCGAAGTTTTTCAATGTCTTCAGCAGAGGTAATTTTCATGCTGATTTGTCATCTGCAAAGGATAACACGAAGCTGTGACTCTTTGAAACTGTGACTGTGATTTTTTGTCTATATCTGATATGAGAATAAGGAAAAGCAGTAGAGCAAGGACTGTACCCTGAGGTACAGAGCTTTTAACTGCGCTTGGACTCGATTTTATATGGTTGCCTGTTACTCGCTGAGTCCTGTTTGACAAACTGAGTATCCAGCGTCCTACTTTACTGGTTATTCCCATTGACCTCATTTTGTGTGCTATCACTCCATGGTCACATTTATCGAATGCCTTTGCGAAGTCCGTGTATACAACATCTGCATTCTGTTTTTCTTCTAATGCCTCAGTGACTTTGTCGTAGTGATCAAGTAGCTGTGAGAGGCACGATCTTCCCGCTCGAAATCCATGTTGGCCTGGGTTGTGTAGGTCATTGGTCTCCATGAAACTGGTGACCCGACTCCTGGTCACTCTCTGAAATACTTGTATTATGTGGGACGTTAGTGCAATTGGTCTATAATTGTTTGCCAATGCTTTGCTCCCTCCCTTGTGTAGAGGGGCAATGTCTGCTACTTTAAGTGCATCTGGTATCTCCCCTGTGTCCAAGCTCTTCCTCCACACTATACTGAGTGCCTGTGCTACTGGCACCTTGCATTTCTTTATAAATATTGAATTCCATGAATCTGGACCCGGAGCTGAGTGCATGGGCACGTTTTCAGTTTCTCTTTCAAAATCTAGTGTGCTCGTGTTTATATCAGTTATATTTACAGGGGTTTGGATATCCCGCATAAAGAAATTGTCTTGATATTCCACTTTCATGTTGTTTATTGGAGTGCTAAACATGTCCTCATACTGCTTTTTTTTAGGATTTCACTAATTTCTTTGTCATCCTCCGTGTATGAACCTTCACTTGTACGAATAGGTCCAATACTGGCAGTGGTTTTTGCTTTTGATTTCGCATATGTGAAGTATTTTGTTTTTTCTTTATTTCCTGAATTGCTTCCTGTTCTAACTGCCTTTCTTTAGTCTGATATGAGTATTTCAATTTCCGCTCGATTTCTGCAATCTCCCTGTTTAAATTATTCCTTCTTTGTAGGGAAAGTCATGTCTGCTTAAGCATTTCCGTTATTTTTCTTCCTTTTATAGTGTTGTCTGCGTTCTCTTTCTGGCTTTCCTCTAAGGAACATGTTTCAGACATACTTGATACGCTTCCGAAGTCAATTTTTCTATTCCTTCTGTAGGACTTGTATTACTTAGAACAGTTTTCCATGGAATGTTTGTAAGTTCCCTGTTTATTATCTCCCAGTCTATCCTTCTATTATTAAAATTGAATTTACTGAATAGCCCCTTTCGCTTTATCAACGTTTTAGGTCTATTCTGAGTATTGATGGTCGTTTGCACTTCAATGAGCTTGTGATCTGAGTATGTGGTATCTGAGATCGTAATGTCCCTGATAATGTCTTCATTGTTTAAGACCAGATCTAGAATATTTTCATTTCTCGTTGGCTCCGATATCTGCTGGCTGAATGAAAATTTGTCACAGAATCTAAGCAGTTCTCTAATCTGTGGTTGGTTATGTCCCGATAAACTTCCTGGTATAATACTATTCTTTGCTGTTCTCCATCTTAGACTAGGCAAGTTGAAGTCACCTAGGAAGATATCATGTATCGGGTTCGCTAAATTATCAAGGATATTCTCTATTTTATTCTGCGAATTCCTCAACTGTTGCATCTGGCGGTTTGTAAGGTTAAATAATAGCTAAGTTTATATTCTCTTTTACTCCCAGAACTTCTACCACCTCATATGTAACGTTTAGCAGCTCTGATTTAACATTTGTAACGTTAAGGACAAATGCATTCCATTTGTTGACAACTGACACTGAGAAGGTTCTGGTGTGTGGGGCTCATTTGGGTACTGTTTCCACCTGTGCCACCTATGTTTGTACTGTACCACATGTGTTAAATAAACTATCTTGATCTACCCTATCAGTTATGAACACTTTTTCATGTGGTGATCGTGTCTCCCCTAACTCTTCTGTCTTGCAACAACGTGAGGTTTAGTTCCCGTAGTTTCTCCTCGTAGCTCATACCCCTCAGCTCGGGTACCAGTCTGGTGGCATACCTCTGAACCTTCTCCAATTTAGTCATGTGCTTGGCGAGATACGGATTCTACGCTAGTGCTGCGTACTGCAGGATTAGTCTTGACTTATATGGTATATAAGATTCTAAATAATTCCTTGCACAAGTTTCTAAAGGCAGTTCTTATGTTGGCCAACCTGGCATATGCTGCTGATGTGGGCTTCAGGGGACAGGTCTGGAGTGATATCAACCCCAGATCTATCTTCCCGATTCTTAAAGGATTTCATTTCAGAAACGGTACCTAGTTGTATCTGGCCTCCGGCTCCCTACACTAATTTTCATTACTTTACATTTACTCTAGTCAGACTCTAATACCCATTTGTTGGACCACTCCTTCAGTTTATCCAGGTCATCTTGTAGCCTCGTACTGTCGCCCATTATCTTAACCCTACTAACAATTTTAGCATCAAACATTGCGAGGAATGAGTCTAAACCAAGATCAAGATCATTCACATATATCAAACAGGATAGGTCCGAGTACAGAACCCTGTGGGACTCCACTGGTGACTTCACCCCAATCTTGAAGTCCCATCCCTCACAGCAACTCAATGCTTTCTATTGATTAGGTACTCCCTTATCCACTGGAGCATCCTACAAGTTGCTCTTGACTGTTTCTCCAACTTATGGACCAATCTTTTATGGGGGTCATGTATCAAAGGCTTTCAGACAGTCCAACAAAATGCACTCTGTCCACCCTTCTCTTTCTTGATTAATGTCACCTGATCGTAGAATTCTTTAAACCTTTGAGACCAGATTTACCCTCCCTGAACCCATGTTGGTGGTGTCACGAAGTCCCCTCTCTCTCCAGATGTGTTACTAGGTTTTTTCTCACAATGTTCTCTATCACCTTGCATGGGATACAAGTTAAGAACGCTGGCCTGTAGTTCAGTGCCTCTTGTCTGTCATACTTTTTGTATATTGGGACTACTACAGCCGTCTTCCATATTTCTGGTAGGTCTCCCGTCTACAGTGACTTCCAGTGACCTCTCCATACACTATGGAGAGTGGCAAGCAAAGTGCTTCTGCGCACTCGTTTAATAACCATGGTGAGATTACGTCCGGTCCAACAGCCTTTCTCACGTTACGATATGTTTGTTTGGAAGGGGGTGGGGGGGGGGGGGTGGGGGGCTTTCATGTGCATGCACATGTATCCCCTGACGTTTTAGTACATGTTTTGTTGTTCGTCTTAGTATGGTGATGCTTTTGGGTATATAGTGATTTTAAACTTTTGTCCTTAGCTTTCGTGATTGTGATGATTGCTCACAAGTGTGCTTACTGATAATGCTTTTGTCTACACTCCTATGCACGGAGAGTTTTGTCTCTTGTGTTGGTCCTGGCTCTGTGGCCCACCAGCTGTGGGAGTGGGGGTCTTGTGGCCCACCGGCTGTGGGAGTGGGGGTCTTGTGGCCCACCGGCTGTGGGAGTGGGGGTCTTGTGGCCCACCGGCTGTGGGAGTGGGGGTCTTGTGGCCCACCGGCTGTGGGAGTGGGGGTCTTGTGGCCCACCGGCTGTGGGAGTGGGGGTCTTGTGGCCCACCGGCTGTGGGAGTGGGGGTCTTGTGGCCCACCGGCTGTGGGAGTGGGGGTCTTGTGGCCCACCGGCTGTGGGAGTGGGGGTCTTGTGGCCCACCGGCTGTGGGAGTGGGGGTCTTGTGGCCCACCGGCTGTGGGAGTGGGGGTCTTGTGGCCCACCGGCTGTGGGAGTGGGGGGTCTTGTGGCCCACCGGCTGTGGGAGTGGGGGTCTTGTGGCCCACCGGCTGTGGGAGTGGGGGTCTTGTGGCCCACCGGCTGGGGGAGTGGGGGTCTTGTGGCCCACCGGCTGGGGGAGTGGGGGTCTTGTGGCCCACCGGCTGGGGGTCTTGGGGCCATTCCTATCATTTTGTACACACAATTGTTTAAGAAATTAACAGCAAAATTCATCGTGTTTTGGGAAAGTTCATAGCCTGCCGCCGCTGGCAGCAGCAGCAGCGGCAGCACCCGCCGCCGCTGGCAGCAGCAGCAGCAGCACCCGCCGCCGCTGGCAGCAGCAGCACCCGCCGCCGCTGGCAGCAGCAGCACCCGCCGCCGCTGGCAGCAGCAGCACCCGCCGCCGCTGGCAGCAGCAGCACCCGCCGCCGCTGGCAGCAGCAGCACCCGCCGCCGCTGGCAGCAGCAGCAGCAGCACCCGCCGCCGCTGGCAGCAGCACCCGCCGCCGCTGGCAGCAGCACCCGCCGCCGCTGGCAGCAGCAGCAGCAACAGCAGCAGCACCCGCCGCCGCTGGCAGCAGCAGCAGCAGCAGCAGCACCCGCCGCCGCTGGCAGCAGCAGCACCCGCCGCCGCTGGCAGCAGCAGCAGCACCCGCCGCCGCTGGCAGCAGCAGCAGCACCCGCCGCCGCTGGCAGCAGCAGCAGCAGCAGCAGCACCCGCCGCCGCTGGCAGCAGCAGCAGCAGCAGCAGCACCCGCCGCCGCTGGCAGCAGCAGCAGCACCCGCCGCCGCTGGCAGCAGCAGCAGCAGCGGCACCCGCCGCCGTGGTGGGGCAGCCTCCCAGGTGTTAGTGTTCACGAGGCATGTATAGACCGTTAACACGGGAGACTGTGCCACTTCCTTCCTTATGTTTTGTTTCTGTGCCGGAAGTGTGGGCGTGGGGGGGGGGGGGGCAGCTGTGGCCCTCACCCCCCGCCGGGCCCCGGGCTCAGCGCCCAGGACCCGGGGCCGGGGACCCGCGCTCACAACCACTTCCCGTCTCCTGTCATCATATTACTATTGTTTCATCATGTGTGGTGTGAGTGGCAGGCGGGGAGTGGGCGTGCATGCTGGGGTGTCGCTAGGGCGTGTAGGACATGACGCCTGCACACTACACTTGTCACAATCATCACCAGAGTTGTGACATGATCACTAGGACGCGGTGAGTGGAATGGTGAAGTCTTGACGGGGAAACAATGGCAAGTGGAGTGCCTCAAGGTTGTTGCATATCCAGACATGTGGGTAATGTTAGTATAGTGACACGAGCAGTTTAGTGAGGTGTGCATGTAGAGACGTGCAGGCATTTTAAAGTGTCCTCTCCCTAACCTGTCAGGGGACCCCAAACAGAAAACGTGACAGTACGTCACTTTCGCGAGCCGGTTTCCATTTTCTAGTACGACAACTTATGGTCGTATGTAAAGCATACGAGCGAAGTGCGACGTTCTTTGTAAGAGGACAGGTTGCTCCACCACCTGGCTCTCTGCGCTCTCTGGTAGAGACTCAAGGGGATAAAAAGCACATCTGGATGTTCATTTTGTTGACGGAAATAGATGCTATAATTTTTTCTGGCCAGTTTAAGTTAATTTTGAATTGTACGACGTTTAAATGTCCGGGCGGCGGGCGGGAAGACCTCTGGGGGTGTGGTGTAGACCATATGGGGCACTAGCAGCCGGGCCCACGGGCTGCTTCCTGTTGCTCCTGTGAACAGTTTGAGGACCTATGATGCCCAGAGTTGGGTTTCAGAGAGAGAGGGGGGAGGGGGGGGGGTGAAGGGAGGGTTGTGGGTGGGGGGGTGATGGGCTTGCGTGAGGGGGGTCGAGGTTGTCTCTGGAGGTGGACTGGCACTAGCAGACCCCGTCCCGGGACCCAGGTAGCTGAGGGGCGGAAGTAATTGATCACAGTACTGGAGCACTGTGAAGGGAACCCTACCTTGCGATTACCTTAAGGTGATTCCAGGGCTCAGCGACCCCGCGGCCCGGTCGTCGACCAGGCCTCCTGGTTGCTGGACTGATCAACCAGGCTGTTGGACGCTGCTGCTCGCAGCCTTAGGTATTAGTCACAGCCTGGTTGATCAGGTATCCTTTGGAGGTGCTTATCCAGTTTTCTCTTGAACACTGTGAGGGGTCGGCCAGTTATGCCCCTTATGTGTAGTGGAAGCGTGTTGAACAGTCTCGGGCCTCTGATGTTGATAGTTCTCTCTTGAACACTGTGAGGGGTCGGCCAGTTATGCCCCTTATGTGTAGTGGAAGCGTGTTGAACAGTCTCGGGCCTCTGATGTTGATAGTTCTCTCTTGAACACTGTGAGGGGTCGGCCAGTTATGCCCCTTATGTGTAGTGGAAGCGTGTTGAACAGTCTCGGACCTCTGATGTTGATAGAGTTCTCTCTCAGAGTACCTGTTGCACCTCTGTTCATCAACGGGGGTATTCTGCACATCCTGCCATGCCTCCTGGTCTCATGTGGTGTTATTTCTGTGTGCAGGTTTGGGACCAGCCCCTCAATTATTTTCCACGTGTAAATTATTATGTATCTCTCCCGCCTGCGCTCAAGGGAGTACAGGTTTAGGCATTTTAGTCGGTGCCAGTAATTTAGATATAGTATATCCAGTAGTCGGCCCCTTAGCGGCCTGGCTAAGCTTGTGCGAGCTCTCACCCTCCAGCACATCAGTCACGGAAATAAGGAAGAGTAATGGTTCTAGGACGGAGCCTGGTGATCCCACTTGGCCCTTGTGCCCGCCTCTTGTCCCACTGTTGGTGACGGTGGTTTGTGGGTAGGGGGGGGGGGTGAGGGCTCGGGGCATGACGTGTGGTCGTAGATGTTACCTGGACACCAACACTGTCTTGCATGAAGCAAGGCAGTGTTGGGAGGTGTGATCTTCCGGTGCCCCGCACCTCCCTCAGAGGTCACCATGACGTCACCTGACGGTACGTGGTGAGAGTGGTGCCCTCCCGGTGGCGGCGGCGGCGGCGCTGAGGCCGACGACCGTGGTGGTGGTGGTGCGGGCACGTGGCACCCAACAACTGTTGCCCCAGATGGCTTCCGGTGCCTCTCACTGGGCCCCAGACGCTCGCTCGCCTATACAACTACAGTACAGCATCACGTGGATGAGCTTGTTATACTGGGCGTAGCTGTACTGTGGTAGGAGGGGGGGGGGGGTAGAGCCAGCTCCTCCCCCTCCACCATGTCTTGAGTTATCTTGATTTCGGGGCTAAGGGTCTCCGCGGCCCGGTCCTCGATCAGGCACCCTCCCCCCCCCCCCAGGAAGTAGTCGGTAGCAGCTGTTTAACTCCCAGGTACCTATTTACTGCTAGGTAACAAAGGCATCAGGGTGAGAGGGGGAGGAGGAGGAGGAGGGAGGGGGACTATCAGGTGAAAGAGCCAAGCCATTACGACTATATAGTACTGGGAAGGGATTAGGATAAGGATTTGGGATGGGACGGGCGTAAGGAATGGTGCCCAACCACTTAGACTCTTGACACTTGCAGCCCTCCCTCTGGAACGTGCTGCTGAAAAGCACGTTGGTTTGGCAAGAGTGCCCAGCCACTTGGAGGGTCGGGGATTGAACGCCGACCTGCATGAAGCGAGACCGTGACTCTACCGTCCCGTCAGAGTGGTTGGGCACTATATGATATAATTTGTGAAGATCTGTTGTGTAAATAAAGATAATTATTTCTGGTATAAAACTAAGGGTAATGTGTCGCCTTGTGTGATGAAGGTGGTGACTGTACCGTCCGTGTTACCTGGTGGTGGTTACTGTACCGTCCGTGTTACCCGGTGGTGGTGGTTACTGTACCGTCCGTGTTACCTGGTGATGGTTACTGTACCGTCCGTGTTACCTGGTGGTGGAGGTGGTTACTGTACCGTCCGTGTTACCCGGTGGTGGTTACTGTACCGTCCGTGTTACCCGGTGGTGGTTACTGTACCGTCCGTGTTACCCGGTGGTGGAGGTGGTTACTGTACCGTCCGTGTTACCCGGTGGTGGAGGTGGTTACTGTACCGTCCGTGTTACCTGGTGGTGGAGGTGGTTACTGTACCGTCCGTGTTACCCGGTGGTGGAGGTGGTTACTGTACCGTCCGTGTTACCCGGTGGTGGTTACTGTACCGTCCGTGTTACCCGGTGGTGGAGGTGGTTACTGTACCGTCCGTGTTACCCGGTGGTGGTTACTGTACCGTCCGTGTTACCCGGTGGTGGAGGTGGTTACTGTACCGTCCGTGTTACCCGGTGGTGGTTACTGTACCGTCCGTGTTACCTGGTGGTGGAGGTGGTTACTGTACCGTCCGTGTTACCCGGTGGTGGTTACTGTACCGTCCGTGTTACCCGGTGGTGGAGGTGGTTACTGTACCGTCCGTGTTACCCGGTGGTGGTTACTGTACCGTCCGTGTTACCCGGTGGTGGAGGTGGTTACTGTACCGTCCGTGTTACCCGGTGGTGGTTACTGTACCGTCCGTGTTACCTGGTGGTGGAGGTGGTTACTGTACCGTCCGTGTTACCCGGTGGTGGTTACTGTACCGTCCGTGTTACCCGGTGGTGGTTACTGTACCGTCCGTGTTACCCGGTGGTGGAGGTGGTTACTGTACCGTCCGTGTTACCTGGTGGTGGAGGTGGTTACTGTACCGTCCGTGTTACCCGGTGGTGGTTACTGTACCGTCCGTGTTACCCGGTGGTGGTTACTGTACCGTCCGTGTTACCCGGTGGTGGAGGTGGTTACTGTACCGTCCGTGTTACCTGGTGGTGGAGGTGGTTACTGTACCGTCCGTGTTACCCGGTGGTGGTGGTGGTTACTGTACCGTCCGTGTTACCTGGTGGTGGAGGTGGTTACTGTACCGTCCGTGTTACCTGGTGGTGGAGGTGGTTACTGTACCGTCCGTGTTACCCGGTGGTGGTTACTGTACCGTCCGTGTTACCCGGTGGTGGAGGTGGTTACTGTACCATCCGTGTTACCCGGTGGTGGTGGTGGTTACTGTACCGTCCGTGTTACCTGGTGGTGAAGGTGGTTACTGTACCGTCCGTGTTACCCGGTGGTGGTTACTGTACCGTCCGTGTTACCTGGTGGTGGAGGTGGTTACTGTACCGTCCGTGTTACCCGGTGGTGGAGGTGGTTACTGTACCGTCCTTGTTACCTGGTGATGGAGGTGGTTACTGTACCGTCCGTGTTACCCGGTGGTGGTGGTGGTTACTGTACCATCCGTGTTACCTGGTGGTGGTGGTGGTTACTGTACCGTCCGTGTTACCCGGTGGTGGTGGTGGTTACTGTACCGTCCGTGTTACCCGGTGGTGGTGGTGGTTACTGTACCGTCCGTGTTACCTGGTGATGAAGGTGGTTACTGTACCGTCCGTGTTACCCGGTGGTGGAGGTGGTTACTGTACCGTCCGTGTTACCCGGTGGTGGTGGTGGTTACTGTACCGTCCGTGTTACCCGGTGGTGGTTACTGTACCGTCCGTGTTACCTGGTGGTGGAGGTGGTTACTGTACCATCCGTGTTAACCGGTGGTGGAGGTGGTTACTGTACCGTCCGTGTTACCTGGTGGTGAAGGTGGTTACTGTACCGTCCGTGTTACCTGGTGGTGGTTACTGTACCGTCCGTGTTACCCGGTGGTGGTGGTGGTTACTGTACCGTCCGTGTTACCCGGTGGTGGAGGTGGTTACTGTACCGTCCGTGTTACCCGGTGGTGGAGGTGGTTACTGTACCGTCCGTGTTACCTGGTGGTGGAGGTGGTTACTGTACCGTCCGTGTTACCTGGTGGTGGAGGTGGTTACTGTACCGTCCGTGTTACCTGGTGGTGGAGGTGGTTACTGTACCGTCCGTGTTACCTGGTGATGGTGGTGGTTACTGTACCGTCCGTGTTACCCGGTGGTGGTGGTGGTTACTGTACCGTCCGTGTTACCCGGTGGTGGAGGTGGTTACTGTACCGTCCGTGTTACCCGGTGGTGGAGGTGGTTACTGTACCGTCCGTGTTACCTGGTGGTGGAGGTGGTTACTGTACCGTCCGTGTTACCTGGTGGTGGTTACTGTACCGTCCGTGTTACCCGGTGGTGGTGGTGGTTACTGTACCGTCCGTGTTACCCGGTGGTGGAGGTGGTTACTGTACCGTCCGTGTTACCCGGTGGTGGAGGTGGTTACTGTACCGTCCGTGTTACCCGGTGGTGGAGGTGGTTACTGTACCGTCCGTGTTACCTGGTGGTGGAGGTGGTTACTGTACCGTCCGTGTTACCTGGTGGTGGTTACTGTACCGTCCGTGTTACCCGGTGGTGGTGGTGGTTACTGTACCGTCCGTGTTACCCGGTGGTGGAGGTGGTTACTGTACCGTCCGTGTTACCTGGTGGTGGAGGTGGTTACTGTACCGTCCGTGTTACCTGGTGGTGGTTACTGTACCGTCCGTGTTACCTGGTGGTGGTTACTGTACCGTCCGTGTTACCTGGTGGTGGTTACTGTACCGTCCGTGTTACCTGGTGGTGGTTACTGTACCGTCCGTGTTACCTGGTGGTGGTTACTGTACCGTCCGTGTTACCTGGTGGTGGTTACTGTACCGTCCGTGTTACCTGGTGGTGGTTACTGTACCGTCCGTGTTACCTGGTGGTGGTGGTGGTTACTGTACCGTCCGTGTTACCCGGTGGTGGTTACTGTACCGTCCGTGTTACCTGGTGGTGGTGGTGGTTACTGTACCGTCCGTGTTACCCGGTGGTGGTTACTGTACCGTCCGTGTTACCCGGTGGTGGAGGTGGTTACTGTACCGTCCGTGTTACCTGGTGGTGGAGGTGGTTACTGTACCGTCCGTGTTACCCGGTGGTGGAGGTGGTTACTGTACCGTCCGTGTTACCCGGTGGTGGAGGTGGTTACTGTACCGTCCGTGTTACCTGGTGGTGGAGGTGGTTACTGTACCGTCCGTGTTACCCGGTGGTGGTTACTGTACCATCCGTGTTACCTGGTGATGAAGGTGGTTACTGTACCGTCCGTGTTACCTGGTGATGAAGGTGGTTACTGTACCGTCCGTGTTACCTGGTGGTGGTTACTGTACCGTCCGTGTTACCTGGTGGTGGTGGTGGTTACTGTACCGTCCGTGTTACCCGGTGGTGGTTACTGTACCGTCCGTGTTACCTGGTGGTGGTGGTGGTTACTGTACCGTCCGTGTTACCCGGTGGTGGTTACTGTACCGTCCGTGTTACCCGGTGGTGGAGGTGGTTACTGTACCGTCCGTGTTACCTGGTGGTGGAGGTGGTTACTGTACCGTCCGTGTTACCCGGTGGTGGAGGTGGTTACTGTACCGTCCGTGTTACCCGGTGGTGGAGGTGGTTACTGTACCGTCCGTGTTACCTGGTGGTGGAGGTGGTTACTGTACCGTCCGTGTTACCCGGTGGTGGTTACTGTACCATCCGTGTTACCTGGTGATGAAGGTGGTTACTGTACCGTCCGTGTTACCTGGTGATGAAGGTGGTTACTGTACCGTCCGTGTTACCCGGTGGTGGAGGTGGTTACTGTACCGTCCGTGTTACCTGGTGGTGGAGGTAGTTACTGTACCGTCCGTGTTACCTGGTGGTGGTGGTGGTTACTGTACCGTCCGTGTTACCTGGTGGTGGTGGTGGTTACTGTACCGTCCGTGTTACCTGGTGGTGGAGGTGGTTACTGTACCGTCCGTGTTACCTGGTGGTGGTGGTGGTTACTGTACCGTCCGTGTTACCTGGTGATGGAGGTGGTTACTGTACCATCCGTGTTACCTGGTGGTGGTGGTTACTGTACCATCCGTGTTACCTGGTGGTGGTGGTTACTGTACCATCCGTGTTACCTGGTGGTGGAGGTGGTTACTGTACCATCCGTGTTACCTGGTGGTGGTGGTGGTTACTGTACCATCCGTGTTACCTGGTGGTGGAGGTGGTTACTGTACCGTCCGTGTTACCTGGTGGTGGAGATAGTTACTGTACCGTCCGTGTTACCTGGTGGTGAAGGTGGTTACTGTACCGTCCGTGTTACCTGGTGATGAAGGTGGTTACTGTACCGTCCGTGTTACCTGGTGGTGGTGGTGGTTACTGTACCATCCGTGTTACCTGGTGGTGGAGATAGTTACTGTACCGTCCGTGTTACCTGGTGGTGGAGATAGTTACTGTACCGTCCGTGTTACCTGGTGGTGGAGGTAGTTACTGTACCGTCCGTGTTACCTGGTGGTGGAGGTAGTTACTGTACCGTCCGTGTTACCTGGTGGTGGAGGTAGTTACTGTACCGTCCGTGTTACCTGGTGGTGGAGGTAGTTACTGTACCGTCCGTGTTACCCGGTGGTGGAGGTAGTTACTGTACCGTCCGTGTTACCCGGTGGTGGAGGTAGTTACTGTACCGTCCGTGTTACCTGGTGGTGAAGGTGGTTACTGTACCGTCCGTATTACCTGGTGGTGAAGGTAGTTACTGTACCGTCCGTATTACCTGGTGGTGAAGGTAGTTACTGTACCGTCCGTGTTACCTGGTGGTGAAGGTGGTTACTGTACCGTCCGTGTTACCTGGTGATGAAGGTGGTTACTGTACCGTCCGTGTTACCTGGTGGTGAAGGTGGTTACTGTACCGTCCGTGTTACCTGGTGGTGAAGGTGGTTACTGTACCGTCCGTGTTACCTGGTGGTGAAGGTGGTTACTGTACCGTCCGTGTTACCTGGTGGTGAAGGTAGCTACTGGACCGTCCGTGTTACCTGGTGTTCACTTAGTGTCTATCATCAGTGTTTAGCGTGATACATTCAACACGCTGCTCTTCTAACACCATTTTCATTTTATATTCAGTTTGAAAAAAATATAATTTGAAGTGTCTGGGAATGTACTCGCCTAGTTGTGCTTGCGGGGGTTGAGCTTTGGCTCTTTGGTCCCGCCTCTCAACCGTCAATCAACAGGTGTACAGATTCCTGAGCCTACTGGGCTCTATCATATCTACACTTGAAACTGTGTATGGAGTCAGCCTCCACCACATCACTTCGGTTTCCATCTGTTAACTACTGACACTGAAAGTTTTCTAACGTTCCTGTGGCTCATTTGGGTACTCAGTGCCCTTGTTTACCCCCCCCCCCGTGTGTGTCCTGGAATAAACACACACACACACACACACACACACACACACACACACACACACACACACACACACACACACACACACACACACACACACACACACACACACACACACACCCACACCCACACCCACACACCCCCCCCCCCCCACACACACCCCGCCCCCCCCCCCCACACACACCCCGCCCCCCCCCCCCCACACACACACACACACCCCCACCCCACCCACCCTCGCCTACCTCACACACACCTACCTCACACACACACACACACCCAACCAACCATAAGAACGGCCTTTAGAAACTTGTGTAAGGAATCCTTCAGAACATTATATACCGAACAGAACAGTAAAATAACAACGTACTGGAGTGAATATGGAAGAAAATGAACCAGTGAAGAGCAGAGGTGCCATAGGCACAATCAGAGAACACTGTATAAACATCAGAGGTCCGCGGTTGTTCAACGTCCTCCCAGCGACTATAAGAAATGTTGCCGGAACAACCGTGGACATCAAGAGAAAACTAGATTGTTTTCTAAGAGAAGTGCCTGACCAACCGGGCTGTGGTGGATATGTGGGGCTGCGGGCCGCTCCAAGCAACAGCCTGGCGGACCAAACTCTTACAAGTCAAGCCTGTCCTCGGGCCAGGCTTGGGGAGTAGAACTCCCAGAACCCATCAACCAGGTACCACATATGTCAGACCTGGAGCCGCATACTCCAGGTACCTGGAGTCCATATCTGGTCAAGGATAAGACTAAACTGGAAAAGGTTCAAAGGTTTGCCACCAGACTAGTACCCGAGCTGAGAGGTATGAGCTACGAGGAGAGACTACGGGAATTAAACCTCACTTCGTTGGAAGACAGAAGAGTTAGGGGGAACATGATCACCTCATTCAAGATTCTCAAGGGAATCGATATGGTAGATAAAGACAGACTATTTAACACAAGGGGAACACGCACAAGGGGGACACAGGTGGAAACTGAGTGCCCAAATGAGCCACAGAGATATTAGAAAGAACTTTTTTAGTGTCAGAGTGGTTGACAAATGGAATGCATTAGGCAGTGATGTGGTGGAGGCTGACTCCATACACAGTTTCAAGTGTAGATATGATAGAGCCCAATAGGCTCAGGAACCTGTACACCTGTTGATTGACGGCTGAGGGGCGGGACCAAAGAGCCAGAGCTGAACCCCCGCAAGCACAACTACACGAGTACAGAGAGCAGGGTAGTTGTTGACTGTGACCCCTGGGGGAGTAGGTATATATAGTGAACTGTTCCCGCGCCACACGGGTCTAATCATCAGGCTATTATACAGGCCAAATGGAGCACCATTGCTGACTATCCTTAATAAAGCACTTGGTGTTAGCGCTCGTCTCCCTCTACTAACTGTACCCGTGTTGACAGTATCTGGACCTTCCACCACCACCAGCACCAGCAGCAGCAGCAGCAGCAGCGTCTCTGTCTTCGTGGGAATAAATTTCATGAACTATTTGTCGTTGTTAAATTGTGTTGTTCTTCACACCTGTATGTCGAGCATTTCTCATACAGCCTTAATGTTCTTTATCCGCACCCACGGAAGGGGAGCCGGTCTGCCGAGCGGAAAGCACGCTGGACTTGTGGTCCTGGGTTCGATCCCAGGTGCCGGCGAGAAACAATGGGCAGAGTTTCTTTCACCCTATGCCCCTGTTACCTAGCAGTAAATAGGTACCTGGGTGTTAGTCAGCTGTCACAGGCTGCTTCCTGGGGGTGGAGGCCTGGTCGAGGACCGGGCCGCGGGGACACTAAAAAGCCCCGAAATCATCAAGATAACCAAGATATAGCTCTCTTCCCTCTCACTCTAGCTCTCTTCCCTCTCACTCTAGCTCTCTTCCCTCACACTAGCTCTCTTCCCTCACACTAGCTCTCTTCCCTCACACTAGCTCTCTTCCCTCACACTAGCTCTCTTCCCTCACACTAGCTCTCTTCCCTCACACTAGCTCTCTTCCCTCACACTAGCTCTCTTCCCTCACACTAGCTCTCTTCCCTCACACTAGCTCTCTTCCCTCACACTAGCTCTCTTCCCTCACACTAGCTCTCTTCCCTCACACTAGCTCTCTTCCCTCACACTAGCTCTCTTCCCTCACACTAGCTCTCTTCCCTCACACTAGCTCTCTTCCCTCACTCTAGCTCTCTTCTCTCACTCTAGCTCTCTTCCCTCACTCTAGCTCTCTTCCCTCACTCTAGCTCTCTTCCCTCACACTAGCTCTCTTCCCTCACACTAGCTCTCTTCCCTCACACTAGCTCTCTTCCCTCACACTAGCTCTCTTCCCTCACACTAGCTCTCTTCCCTCACACTAGCTCTCTTCCCTCACACTAGCTCTCTTCCCTCTCACACTAGCTCTCTTCCCTCTCACACTAGCTCTCTTCCCTCTCACACTAGCTCTCTTCCCTCTCACACTAGCTCTCTTCCCTCTCACACTAGCTCTCTTCCCTCTCACACTAGCTCTCTTCCCTCTCACACTAGCTCTCTTCCCTCTCACACTAGCTCTCTTCCCTCTCACACTAGCTCTCTTCCCTCTCACACTAGCTCTCTTCCCTCTCACACTAGCTCTCTTCCCTCTCACACTAGCTCTCTTCCCTCACACACTAGCTCTCTTCCCTCACACACTAGCTCTCTTCCCTCACACACTAGCTCTCTTCCCTCACACACTAGCTCTCTTCCCTCACACACTAGCTCTCTTCCCTCACACACTAGCTCTCTTCCCTCACACACTAGCTCTCTTCCCTCACACACTAGCTCTCTTCCCTCACACACTAGCTCTCTTCCCTCACACACTAGCTCTCTTCCCTCACACACTAGCTCTCTTCCCTCACACACTAGCTCTCTTCCCTCACACACTAGCTCTCTAGCACTCTCCTACTCCTGGTTTCTTCCAGGAAAGTGTAGCCTTTCTCAGTGTGTGGTGTGAGGATGTTGAGGACGGCAGTTTTTTTTTTGTCTTTTTATTATTTTCTACCACAGACGTGGCCACACATTTACAATGCTAACCAGCATATATACATTTTCTTCTGTCCTCCATGGACAGGGTTAGAGATGTGTTAAACATATAGTTCAAGGGTTTATTGAACACTCAACCACAGAAGGTGATTCGGTGCTTTTAAAATGCTAAGCTAACCTACATACGTAAATACATAGACACAGATTTACGTATGCCCTACATAAAGTGTTCGAAGTGTCATTAATGTGCATTTACAAAGGTGAAATGCAATTCTGATCAGCTTCCGTATGTACTTTATACACATACATATACATACACACACATATATACGTACATATACATATATACATGCAGTGTGGGGCTTGTGCAGACTTGGCCAGGGCTAGAAGAGGGACGTCAGTGTGTGCCCGTCCTCCAGGGAGACGAGCCCCGGGGGCCGGCCCAACACGGCCCTCTTACCGCTGACTGGCTGTTGGGCAGTAGAGCAGACTCTAAGCCTGACCTAAGTGTTAAATGCGCGCGTGTGTGTGTATTTGTGTCGGTGTCTTCCTGCTGGCGGTGGCTCCGGGGCCCCACCTGCCCCCAGGACCTGCCAGGCTGGGCAGCAGCTCCGGGGCCCCACCTGCCCCCAGGACCTGCCAGGCTGGGCAGCAGCTCCGGGGCCCCACCTGCCCCCAGGACCCGCCAGGCTGGGCAGCAGCTCCGGGGCCCCACCTGCCCCCAGAACCCGCCAGGCTGGGCAGCAGCTCCGGGGCCCCACCTGCCCCCAGGACCCGCCAGGCTGGGCAGCAGCTCCGGGGCCCCACCTGCCCCCAGGACCCGCCAGGCTGGGCAGCAGCTCCGGGGCCCCACCTGCCCCCAGGACCCGCCAGGCTGGGCAGCAGCTCCGGGGCCGTCCAGTATACACTGACACAGAGGTCCTGTCACTCCTGCGCCAGGAAGTGTCTAAGGTGATTGTAGTGTGAAGTCTTCGTGGCCGCTGTTGAGACGAGGAGGACCCTCAAGGATGGTGAAGACTAGAGGAGAGGCGGGGGAGTAGAATGGGAGAGGAGGGAGGGGGCTGAGGGCCGACAAAGAATCCTATTGCCATAAATACTATAGCTAGACCAGGGATGATAATTTGTTTAGGTTGGGACAGGCAGCCTGTGTATGTATCTATGTATGTATGTAAGTGTGTGTGTATGTATGTGATATATGTATGTATATATGTGTTAAATTGGTATGGAGGATATTCAGTTGAACCACTGCCACTCTCCGCGATGCAACTCAACAGTTGACGAACTCCCGAACTGTCAGATTTACTGCAGGTGAACAGCTCCATTAGGTGAAAGGTAAACGTGTCCAACTAGCTATGTTCCGCCCAGGATTCGAACCCGGGATTCCCGATTGTGAGTTTAGAGCGAACCCATCCGTTCTACCGCGAGGTGAGGGCGGGGGGCGGGGGTTGAAGCGTTTCTTAGAGGGAGGAGAGGTAGGCCTAATGGACCAAAACTTGACCCACCTACAAGGACTACGCTAAAGCTCTTTCAGAAAGCCCTAGCCAAGGCGAGGGAGCGCATGACAGAGCTCAGGCAAGATAACTGGGAAACTTTTGTCAACAGTCTCAACTCTCACACCCCCCTCCCCCCCCTCAGCCAGGCATGGAAGGATATTAAAAGAATTAAAGGCGATAAGATCGGCCAAGTAGCACACCCTCACCCTCTACACAGAGCAAACGAGTTAGTCGATGCTTGGGCAACCACCTCTAGCTTCAATAATCTTCCCCCAGACAAACAGTTCAGATTAAATGCTGGTTACGGAGATCGAGAAAGGCTCGTTGACTTCATGCTCCACAAGGAAGATGAATGCAACGTGCCATTTACCGAGTTTGAATTACTCGCGGCCCTAAACAAAGGCAAAGCCACATCCCCCGGTGAAGATGGTATCACTTATGACATATTGCGTCTGCTCCCTTTAGTACCAGGGAATCCCCTGCTTGAGCTGTATAATATGAGCTATGTTACTGGGGAGCTTCCTATCTCTTGAACCAACAGTATAGAGGGAAATAGTGGGAATAATCCCTGAAATCCCTGAAATAGAGGAGAATACAGAGAACATATACGACACGCATAGACGCGATAAAGCACCTGAATTATTGGGATCGTCTCAAAGCTCTCCAAATGTACTCTCTAAAAAGGAGACGAGAGAGATGCCAAATAATATACACGTGGAAGATACTGGAGGGCCAAGTACCAAATCTACACAGTAAAATAACAACGTACTGGAGTGAACGATATGGAAGAAAATGCAGAATAGAACCAGTGAAGAGCAGAGGTGCCATAGGCACAATCAGAGAACACTGTATAAACATCAGAGGTCCGCGGTTGTTCAACACCCTCCCAGCGAGCATAAGAAATATTGCCGGAACAACAGTGGACATCTTCAAGAGGAAACTAGATTGTTTCCTCCAAGGAGTGCCAGATCAACCGGGCTGTGGTGGGTATGTGGGCCTGCGGGCCGCTCCAAGCAACAGTCTGGTGGACCAAACTCTCTCAAGTCAAGCCTGGCCTCGGGCCGGGCTTGGGGAGTAGAACAACTCCCAAAACCCCATCAACCAGGTAACCAGGTATCAACCAGTATAATCATTCCAATTCTCAAACCAAATCAAGAGAATGCTTTCCGCCCAATTTCCCTTACTGGTTGCATTTGTAAAACATACGAGAGAATGGTCCTAAACCGTCTCCTCCATAGAATAAGAACCACCTTTCTTACCCTGCACACTGAAAAGTCATATACCACCTTCTTAGATCTCAAGTCTGCCTTTGATATTGCAAACAGACATGTTATCTTAAGTTTGTTTACAAGAATGATTATTGGTGGTCGGCTTCTTTGTTGGATCAGGGGTTACTTATCCAACAGGAAGTCATCTGTATTTTTTCAGGGGCATAGGAGTGTAACAAGTGACTTCGGACTAGGTACCCCGCAGGGTGGTGTCCTCAGTCCTACCTTATTTAATATCTTAATAAACACGCTGTTAAACTCTATACCGAGCAAACCCAACGTCCACATCATTAGCTATGCTGATGATATAATGATACACACCACTGGGTATGCTGCTGATATAATGATACACACCGCTGGGTATGCTAACACGCAGAACACTCTTAACTCTGTATTAGACTCATGTCAGGACCTAGGTTTAATTATCTCAGCAGAGAAAACAAAGATACACAATCGGCGCCCACCCAGGCAGGGAGGAGCTGTTCGCAAGATGCAACTGTCTGATGACTCCCAGCTTGACTATGTTAACAGATTCAAATACCTTGGCCTTGAGGTGCTACTGTATGGTCCTGGTGTATTCAGACTCTGTCGTCAGTACAATGAGAGGCTCAGAGCTCTCAAGACTGATCCAGGTTATCACTCAGGCTATTGTACCAATGTCAGAATTGTCAAAATGATGTACCTTGCATACATCAGATCTTTAGTGGATTATGCTGCACCTCTGCTTGTTTTGATGCCTGAAAGAAAGCTTGGAGGGCTTGAAAAATTGTAGAACGAAGCTTTGAGGATAATCCTTGGGTGTCCTCGTACCATAAATTATTATTATTAACATCTTTATTGACAAAATTAATTACAATTTTGCCTAATCTGAGGATTTTGATAGTCTTATTAAATTGAGGTTAATGCTAGTATTCACTGTCACGCAGGACAGAGGGTCATACATAAGACAATAGGCCTAAACTGTAGGCTGAAGCACATATATATCACGGTTACAATCAATGTTTTAATGTGTGGATATGTGAAAACAACTTTCTATTGTGCACTGCCACACAAGGGCAGGGATGGGTTCATAAGTGATACAGCTTAGAATATAAGTAGAAATTGTTCTTCATTCTTTAAAATGGACAAGCAAATTTTGGGTAAATTGTTAGGATGTCGTCCAGAACACCTGAGTCAATAAAATAGTTACACAGTTGGTGGTACAATAGGCCAGGAGGTCTAAAGTCCTTTACGGTTTCACATTCATCAATATAGTGTTCTAGTGAATGCATTAAAGGTTTATCACAGAGTTTACAATCTGAATATTCTGGTAGTGGCTCAGCCTCACTAACCTGCCAGATGTGTCTATAGCCAAGGCGAATTCGCGCGATTACTACATCACATTGCCTGGTCCGGTTACTGTGCTGACCATACAAATACCTATTATTACAGAACTTGTCATAACTTTTAATACTGCAGCTTTCAGGTCTCTGTGCATTTCTTAGTTCTTCTAAATCTGAATTAATTTCTTTAATTTGTATGTTTCTAATAACTGCATTAGATAGTCCAAAATCATAATCAATGTTTTCTTTCCTGCAAGCCTCATTGGCCAATTGATCTACAAAGTCATGTTTTTCAACTCCAACATGGGATGGGATCCACACAAATTTTATACAAGAATTATTATCATTGGCAAAAATTACATTCCATTTAATATTACAAGCTACTTCCGACATACATTGTGATGGGTTATTTAAGGACTGCAGAGCACTTTTAGAGTCACAGAAAATAACTCCACCACCATTGAGCTTAAGGTATTCAGTGGCTAGATAAATACCCAATAGCTCGGTCTGTGTCGTGCTTGCCCAGTTGTTCAATCTCTGTGTACTAGTCATGATCATTTCATTCCCTTTATACACTGCACATGCACAACCTGTTCTACCAGTGCCTAACTGCACAGAGCCATCAGTAAAGGCATAGGATTCAGTCGGTTTGAGAATTTGAAGATGACTGTCAATAGCTTCTAATGTTATACATCTCAAAATGTCAGTGTTATACATTTGTTTTACACTGATGGGAGTATAATGCAGAGAGACCTCCACATCTTTCCAAGGGGGAATATAGTGAACAGTTTTATCAGGGTTAAGAGATACATTCAGTTTCTGAAGATTATAGACACAACAACTGAGCCACACACTGTAGGGAGCTTTTTGCGGCGGATTGAGGGAACAGTCAGAATTGTTTAGAATGGATCTCAATTTAATTTGAATAGAGCTGGGGGGACCATTATTTTTCAAAGTTTTGGCGCAAAACATAGTACTAAGTAGAACTATTCTTTCGTAAATGGAAGGTAAGTTTAGTTCCTTTCTCATGTTAACAATTCTGACAGTTCTAGGACAACCCAGGATGATGCGCATGGCATCATTCTGTACTACATCTAGGCCTTGTAATTGTTTAGGAGAAAAATTAAGAAGATGCAAGGCATAATAATCAACAACAGATCGTATAAAGGCAATATAAAAACTACGAGCATATTTTATGTTAATGCCAAATCCTTTGCCAACAAGAGTTCTGAGAGGTTTAAGACGCTCAACAAGTTTTTTACGCAGGTTGCTGATGAGATTTGTATCATTAACCTCGACTCCAAGATATTTATAAGACTCACAAGTCTCCACGGGCACTCCATTAATAGTATAGTTAGCATGAAGAGAATGGGGAATAAGAACCCTTGTTTTATCAACAGAGATTATGAGGCCACATTCTACTACTTTCTTGGAGAATGCATCAAGTAACATTTGTAGCCTTGGTTTACTGTGTGCCATAATACAAATGTCATCAGCATAACATATAACTGTTTCCGTAGGTTGTACAGGTATGTCATGGATAAGTTTGTGCATAAGTATATTGAAGAGCATAGGGCTTAGGACACCGCCTTGAGGTGTGCCTAGTTCGAATGCATCTGTTCTTGTACTTTTAACTCCTTTAAATAGGACACTAGCACGCCTGTTGGATAGGTAGCTCTTTATCCAACTCAGAAGATTACCTTTGATTCCAAATTCAGCAAGTTGCTCTAATATTATTTCGCCATTCGCTACATCGAAAGCTGACTTTAGGTCAATAAAGGCTGCCTGTGTCCCATCCTGGGAGTTTACAAAGTATTCAGCAAAGCATGTTTGTGTGCTACACTTGGGCATGAACCCATATAGGTTTGGGGCCAGTTTTTCTTTGACCTGAAACATGACACGATTGAGAACAATTCTCTCCAAGACTTTACACATGCAAGATGTAAGGGAAATGGGTCTGAATTTTTGAGAGTTAGGTTTAGGAATTGGTATTATGAGACTTTGTGTCCATTTCTTTGGCAAGATACCTTGTGAGAGACTCATTTGATAGAGGTCAAGCAGAGGGTGGCTAGGGACATCATTCAGTAAGCTCAAGATGTTATAAGTTATACCATCCTCACCAGGGGCAGTTTGCCTAGGTTTTCCTAATGCTGATGTTAATTCAAAGGGGGTTATAGGAAACTGATCCGTTAAATCTGGTGAGGAGCGTGCTATTTCAATATTAAAGTTTCTGTTAATGTTGGTATGTCTTAAATGCTGCTGTATATCTGGGGGTAAGGAAGAAATTTGTGAGACACTAGACCATTGAGCTAGGAGCATGTCGGCATATTCTGCAGGAGTATGATGAAGCTGAACTGGGGCTGAAGGTTTGGTAATGTTTTTAATTTTGTTCCACATTTCTGATAATGTTGTAGTTCTATTGATACCTTGTAGGAATTGTTCCCAATATGTGTTCTTAACTTGACCCTTAAGCTCGCGAAAATCTCTGTTGGCATTAAGGAATGCAAGTAAATTGTCAGCTGTTTTGTCTCGTTTATAAGAGTCAGCAAGCTGAAGCACTTTAGCTCGCTCTGCAATAATAATAGGATCCTCTGTCCATGAGGAAGAACGAGTGTTCTTTTTTTTCCTTGATTTAACCCAGGTATCATAATAACTGGTAATGATACTGACAAGATCATTGTAAAAGTGGTCCACTGATACAGGTGTATACCCAGTGTACCACTTATGTACATAAGCCTTAAAGTGCTGTTTAAGATTGTCTGGAATGTTAATTTTAACTCTAGGATGAGGATTGGACCTAATATCCGCCACATTGTATTCACAATATATTGCAAAATGATCACTTACTAGTTCTGGGATGAGCTTAACGTTGACGTTGCTATCTACTAGGCTGTATCCAATCACATAATCCAGTCTACCCCCCAATAAATGGGTCTGTTTATCAGTATCATACACAGTAATATTATGATCATTAAGGTATTTCAAGAAGACCCTTCCATTATTGTTACACTGAACGTCACCAAGAGCAGTGTGACGAGCATTAAAGTCACCCATACATAACATAGCTGTGTTACCTGTAGGTTTCGGTAGCAGGTCTGCTTTAAGTACATTACATCGTCCATATATGTTATACAGTAGGAAATGGCTATTTGCAGTTTGCAATTTGAATTTTTGATAATGTATACTATCACTCCTATGATTTTTAATTAGTTTACAGATTAATCCACTCTTAATATACGTTAGTAAACCAGTTCCAATACTGTTGTTGTATGCTATATACCCAGGTATCCTAGGTGGGACCTTCTTGATAGTTGTGGTCGTATATGGTTCCTGTAAACAGATCACATCTACGTCTCTCATTTTAGCATACAAGATTACGTCATTTATCCGAAGATAAACACTTCGAATATTCCAAGAAAGAAACTTAATTGTTTTTGTTTGATGAGCCATGGTTAAGTGTCAAGGGAATTAAGGTAACATTTAAGTTCGTAAAACAATTGGAGAACATAAGTAATTTTGTTCCGTGTGTCCTGAGTACTTTTGTTTAGGAGGCGTTTAACCTGAGTAGGAGTTGGTGTTCTAAAGTCTTTATGTTTAAGCAAATCAAGGGTGTCTTGACGATCTAGTTGGGGTGCCAGTGAGGGATCAATGACTACTCTAACACCATTCCTCACGGGGATTTGACACTCACGTTCCGTAGAGACAGGTGAAGTAGCCTCAGCAGCTGCAACATTACCACTCACATCACTACTGGTGCTGGGAGAATTTACTTGATCACTATCGCTAGCATGATTCACTTCACTATCACCGGGCAGATTCATCACTAATGTTTGTATTTTAGCTTCCAAATCCATAATTTTATTTTTTAACCAGTTAATTTCTTCTGTATCTTTGCTTGTTTGCCTTAGCCCATCGAGGGTTGGAAACTGCTTACTAGAGGTGACATTAGGAGCTTCCAGCTGGGTGCCTCCTGCAGCTGGACCAGACGCCTCCGGCGTCCTGCTCATGGTAGAGAGGGCGGGGCGTCGAGGGCAGCCAGGATGCCAAACATCTACACCTTGACGCTTACACCTGGGACACTTCCGGACCAGAGGAGAGGCTTCCTCCCCATCCTCAAGGGTAGGGGGGTCCCTGTGAGGACACTCCCTTGTTTGGTGCTGTTCAGCACAGAGCCCACACACAGGGTCATGTTGACAGTACCTAGAGATATGATGAGTACCATGGCACTTATAACAAACAACAGGGGGGGATACCCAAGATTTTATAGGACTTGATGGGATGAAATGTCCAAAAAAGGTGTAATGTTCAGGGGGAGGGTCACCGCCATTCCAAACAATGATGATCCTGTTGAGAGGATGACCATCCTTATATATCCGTCTTGCCTTGTAGACCCCGTCAAGGGTATAAGCTCTATCAAGAGGATACTCTTTGGGAAAACTGGTAACAATATATTCCTTAAATTTTTTAGGTCGATTGATGATGTCTTCTCTGGTGAAAACAATATTAGCAATCTCACCTTTAACCAGTTGAGTGATGATATTTTCCTGCTTACGTGACACAAAGATGTAAGGGGATGTTGGTCTAGGTCGGACTATATCGAGGAGTGTTTTGGAGAACTTAGTAGAAAGTTGTTCGAACCATTTAAGTTTATCGTTGGTGGATGTTCCAGCTGGGAATGCCAGGCGCACATAGTCAGCGCGGGGAGCAATAGGAGGCTTGGGTGGGCGGGCCACTGGCTGGGTGGGCCCACCACCGCCCACCTCCACCGTCTTCACACGGGTTCCGGTGTTTCTGTCATCATTGCCAATGTCCTCATCGCCATCAGCAGAGTCTGCAAGTTTAGACTTTCTTCTCGCATTCCTTGATTGTTGCAAATGCCACTCATTTCCGTTATCCAGATCAGCATCGGGTTCCAGGTCATCGGGTGACTGCAACCCACTTCGAGCATCAACATATTCCTCGGCGGCGGGCTCAGGATCCATTGCTTGGAGATCACTTGGATTAGCAAGCACAACAGAAGATAGGGTGGTACTGAGCCCGGTTGCCATAACAACGGGCCAGGAGGCGCAGCACAGGGTAGCTGCCCGGGGCTCCACCACTCGCCCAGGCTAGGACACTGTCACCCACCTCATGTAAACACACCACCAGTCGCGCACACAAACCACGACCCTGGGAAGGAGGGCCCAAGGACTATTTTACACACGAGGGGAGCGTGGGGCCAGGTACACCACAAGGCGGCCCAGTGCCGTCCCACTGTACCTCTGGGTAGACTCCAGATACCGCCTCACAAATAATGTCTGCATGAAGTTCTATACAATCCAGCTATCCACAACCTACAACAGTTGGTAGTCAAGGTGTCGCACACTTAGTACCGCTGCACCTGAACGATTGGGCACGCTAAAGGCTCAATGTTAGGACTAGGCCTGTGTTAAACCGGACGAGGGGCACATCCTGACCAGCCAGTCCCGAGGCTACGGGAGAACTCCCGTACCATAAAGATACTTAATATGAGAAAGGAACTTAATATTCTGAGCGTTGTTGATCGTGTTACTGAAATTAACTGTCAAATTGGTATAAAAATGCTTAGGCTAACTCATCCTAACCCTTACACAGAAGCCCTCCAGAGTTTATTTATTGAAGATCAACATTGTTCAAAATCCATAACTAAAACTGGAACTGAACTCGGAATGTATCAGATTTATCATTTATACGAAGAGAACAACAACACTCCTGCACCGAGGGAGATTACACCCTTTCCTATTTTAATCCCTTCCTTTCCACCTAAGAAGCAAATTAGAGATCAGCCCAAGCTTCGTCTTGAGGCAAAGCTCAATGCCTTAAGCCATACTGATGCTCTCTACACAGAGCACCATCTCAAATCATATACACTGATGGTTCCCTACACCGCACCACGGGTGCAGCTGGAAGTGCAGTTGTTCTGACAATGGGCGATGGCTTGTACTTTGAGTGGGGAGTCCGTATAAACAACTGGGCCTCAACCCTTCAGACTGAACTATTTGCCTTGATCCTTGCACTGAAATGTGTACAAGTCTCCAAACTTGATACATTAATTGTATATCATCCTTAATTGCTCTCAACTCTTTAAGACATAACTGTAACATAACTGGAGAGTACCTCCAAAGGATACCTGATCAACCAGGCTGCGACTCGTACGTCAGGCTGCGAGCAGCCGCGTCCAACAGCCTGGTTGATCAGTCCGGCAACCAGGAGGCCTGGTCGACGACCGGGCCGCGGGGACGCTAAGCCCCGGAAGCACCTCAAGGTAACATGCTCGTGTCCGAAGCTAGACACATACAACAAAATTATTAATGATGGTAAGAGTCCATTTAATGTGTACTCCATCTCATGTTGGCCTCCGAATGTATGATATAGAGCTGATGAGAATCTGCCTTTAAAGGAGCCGTTGAGTGTAACCTTGGATTGTCAATGAGCAATCTGAGAGCAGCAGTACACCGAGAACTTCAACAAGATCTTGTAGCTCTGAGGCAAAGTGAAATCGACAACAGTAATTCCATCTATCATCATACTATCGTGCAAGAGGAGCCACACATCTATGGATCATCCAATAAAATCAGCAGACTTCTAGATGTTACTACTGCTCGGCTTAAGACTTGGTTACAAGTATCTCTGAGAATTCTCATTATCTGCTGATGTAGACCTGATCAAATGTAAACTGGTAACAAAACCGCACACCCTCCGTCACTATGTGATGGAGTGCGAAAAGTTATAGAATTGTGTATGAATTCACGTATCAAATGTTCCAGCAATGTGGAAATATTTCATTAAAAAATATCTGCCACCAGAAATCTTCAGCCCGTCCTCCAAACAAAGACCCAAAAGTGATTCCCATACACCCGCCAAACCTTCTGTTTATGAATGAAAAACGGTTTACATAAGACTCACAACTGATTTTGTTCGAACACTTCCAGAACAAGTGCTTCACTGACACTAACATTCTACATGTCAGTTGCTTAAATTAATTTAGAAACTGTACTTATGGTCGATCTCGAACCCATTGATAATGTGACGATGTGTATTGAATTTTGTAACTAGCTCAAGATTGTAACTTACTTAGCTAAATGTATTACAGTATGGGCTTCAGTCCCTGAGCCAATTATGCACCTCTGTAACCCTTTCCACCACCGCTCACAAGATGGGTATGGGCTGCATAATAAATGACCTTAGCTTAAATCTAAAAGGACTTTACTGGAGGTGGTTGGCGCCCGTCGTCCACAAGAAAAATAAACCTAAACAGGGAGATGGAAGAAATAGAACAAACGTTGAAGCAATCAAATGAGTGAGGAAATAGAATTGGAACAGAGAGCTATACAAGAGATAAAGAAAAATCCAAAATATTTTTTCACATACGCAAAATCAAAATCAAAAACCTTGACCAGTAATTACTTGATCACTGTTAATTACAACTGAAGGTACGTACACAGAGGACAACAAAGAAATTAGTGAAATTCTAAAAAGTCAGTATGAGGCTATGTTTAGCACACCAATAAACAACATGAAAGTTGATGATCCAGACAGCTTCTTTATGAATGACATTCAAGCTGCAGATAATATAACGGATATTAACACGAACTGGGAAGACTGTGAAAGAGAAATTGACAATTTGCCCATGCACTCAGCTCCTGGGCCTGACTCATGGAATTCATTATTCATAAATGTAATGAACCAGTAGCGCGAGCACTCAGCGTATGGAGAAAGAGCCTAGATACCGGGGAGATACCAGCTGTACTTAAATCTGCAGATATAGCTCCTCTGCACAAAGGGCATAGTAAAGACTTGGCAAAATTATAGACCAGTTGCACTAACATCACACATAATAAAAGTGTTTGAAAGAGTGATTAGGAATCAAATTTCTAGTTTTATGGAAAACAATGAGTTGCACAACCCAGGACAACATGGATTTAGAGCGGGAAGATCCTGTCTGTCAGTTACTCAACCACTATGACAAAATCACAGAAGCTCTAGAAGAAAAGCAAAATGCAGATGTTGTATACACAGACTTTGCAAAGGCATTCGACAAATGTGACCATGGAGTGATAGCTCACAAAATGAGGTCAATGGGAATAACTGGTAAAGTAGGACGCTGGATACCCAATTTCCTATCGAACAGAACACAGAGTAACAGTCAATCAAATAAAATAGTCCAAGCGCAGTTAAAAGCTCTGTACCTCAAGGTACAGTCCTTGCACCGCTACTGTTCCTTATTCTCATATCAGATATAAAAAAAAATACACGTCACAGCTTCGTGTCATCCTTTGCAGATGACACAAAAGTCAGCATGAAAATTACCTCTGCTGAAAACTTTGTTGATATCTGCTTGTAATTTTTCAAAGTTTTCGATTGAGCAGCAGAAAATAGCATGATGTTTAACAGTGATAAACTTCAGGTACTCATGTACGGCAAAAATGAGGATCTGAAACATAATACAGGGTACAAAACATAATCGAATCTGCCCCCTAGTAGGAAAACAGCATGTCAAGGACTTGGGAATAATGATGTCCGATGATGTAACGTTTAGGGAGCATAACCAAGCAAATATTGTCAGCCAGAAAAATGATAGGATGGATTACGAGAACTTTCAAATCCAGGGATCCCATCACAATGGTTGTACTCAAGTCACTTGTGTTGTCCCGTCTCGAGTACTGCTCAGTACTCACTTCCCCCTTCAGAGCAGGAGAGACTGCTGAAATAGAGGGAATACAGAGAACATATACGGCACGCATAGACGCAATAAAGCACCTAAATTATTGGGATCGTCTCAAAGCTCTCCAAATGTACTCTCTAGAAAGGAGACGATAGAGATACCAAATAATAAACACATGGAAGATACTGGAGGGTCAGGTCCCAAATCTACACAGTAAAATAACAACGTACTGGAGTGAACGATATAGGAAAAAATGCAGAATATAACCAGTGAAGAGCAGGGGTGCCATAGGCACAATCAGAGAACACTGTATAAACATCAGAGGTCCGCGGTTGTTCAACGTCCTCCCAGCGACTATAAGAAATATTGCCGGAACAACCGTGGACATTTTCAAGAGAAAACTAGACGGTTTTCTAAGAGAAGTTCCGGACCAACCGGGCTGTGGTGGGTATGTGGGCCTGCGGCCCGCTCCAAGCAACAGTCTGGTGGACCAAACTCTCACAAGTCAAGCCTGGCCTCGGGCCGGGCTTTGGGGAGTAGAAGACCTCCCAGAAAGAAGAAGAAGATCAAGTAGAAATAGAGATCAAGCAGGTCCCGGGGGCCGCGCCCGTCGTCCCGGAGGCCGCGCCGTCCACCACAGGGGACAAGCGGCAGGAGATAAAGAAAATGGTGCAGATTGGCAGCGACGAAGGGGAAACCATTGTAACTTTGACACCCAGTATACCGGTGCATCATTGATGACCAAATGGAGACCTGTTAAGATTGCCTGGGGGTTGCAACAGTCCATAGTGTGTTCATTGCACCCATAGCTACAAGTGATATAGTTTTTAGAGAATTGGTTGGAAAAAGTCATGGTTTCTTTTACACATATCTGGTGTGGGTTATACCTTGTGTTGGTTTCGGGACTCGGTGTCTTCGCGGCCCGGTCATCGCCCAGGCCTCCTCGTTGCTGGACTGGTCAACCAGGCTGTTGGCCGCGGCTACCCACAGCCTGACATCCTAGTTCTGGAAATAACTCTACGCCCAAGCCCGGCCTGGAGATAGGCTTGATTTGTGACAACATTCTCCAGTAGGCTTACTTGGGCCCGCGGACCCATACAGCCACCACAACCCAGGTTGGTCCTGCACTTCTTGCAGGAAATTGTCTAATCTGCCTTGAAGTTCACTTTGGTTCCAACAAAAGTGGAACTATATTTTATACTTTCTGGGAGGATACTGAACAGCCATAGATCTGATGTTCATATAGTGTTCTCTGATTGTTCTTATATCTCTACCACTGGCGCTATTCTGCATTTCCTTCCTTATCGTTCACTCCACTATGTCATATTACTGTGCAATATTGTGATGTGGCCCTCCAGTATTTTCCATGTATATAGATTACGTGATAACCTCTCTCGTCTTCTCTCCGAAGAGTACATCTTGAGAGCTTTGAGATGATCCTAATAATTCAGGCGCTTTATCGTGTCTGCGTGTCGTATATGTTCTGAGTCTTCCCTCTATTTCAGTACTCTCTCCCGCACTGAAGCTGGAGTACTAAGCAGTACTGGAGGTTATCTTGAGATAATTATGGGGATTTTTAGTGTCCCCGCGGCCCGGTCCTCGACCAGGCCTCCACCCCCAGGAAGCAGCCCGTGACGGCTGACTAGCACCCAGGTACCTATTTACTGCTAGGTAACAGGAGCATAGGGTGAAAGAAACTCTGTCCATTGTTTCTCGCTGGCGCCCGGGATCGAACCCAAGACCACAGGATTACAAGTCCAGCGTGCTGTCCGCTCGGCCCACCGGCTCCCTCAATACTGCAGGCGGGACACCCCCAGTGATTGGAATAGTATTAGCATTGTGATGGCATCCCTGGATATGAAAGTTCTCGTAATCTCATAAGCCGGCAACACCAGTAAATATTGATAACGGATGAATGAGACTTGAGAATGGATTGGGCGTTGAGGTTCGTGGCTTGGGACAAATGTTGCTTATTGATGTAATAAAAGAAAAGGAAGGAAGGAAGGAAGGAAGGAAGGAAGGAAGGAAGGAAGGAAGGAAGGAAGGAAGGAAGGAAGGCAGGCAGGCAGGCAGGCAGGCAGGCAGGCAGGCAGGCAGGCAGGCAGGCAGGCAGGCAGGCAGGCAGGCAGGCAGGCAGGCAAGCAAGCAAGCAAGTCTAGTTCCTTTGTCAAAGGGTTGGCTGCCGTCCCTTAGCGCCGTCCTCGTCCGCAACTGTCCTTATATCCTGTCAAAGTGCTGTCGTCATACTGGCTTAGTGCTTTTACAGTTCCCTTACCTCGTGTGTCGCTAACACTTGCAGCTTACCTCGTGTGTCGCTAACACTTGCAGCTTACCTCGTGTGTCGCTAACACTTGCAGCTTACCTCGTGTGTCGCTAACACTTGCAGCTTACCTCGTGTGTCGCTAACACTTGCAGCTTACCTCGTGTGTCGCTAACACTTGCAGCTTACCTCGTGTGTCGCTAACACTTGCAGCTTACCTCGTGTGTCGCTAACACTTGCAGCTTACCTCGTGTGTCGCTAACACTTGCAGCTTACCTCGTGTGTCGCTAACACTTGCAGCTTACCTCGTGTGTCGCTAACACTTGCAGCTTACCTCGTGTGTCGCTAACACTTGCAGCTTACCTCGTGTGTCGCTAACACTTGCAGCTTACCTCGTGTGTCGCTAACACTTGCAGCTTACCTCGTGTGTCGCTAACACTTGCAGCTTACCTCGTGTGTCGCTAACACTTGCAGCTTACCTCGTGTGTCGCTAACACTTGCAGCTTACCTCGTGTGTCGCTAACACTTGCAGCTTACCTCGTGTGTCGCTAACACTTGCAGCTTACCTCGTGTGTCGCTAACACTTGCAGCTTACCTCGTGTGTCGCTAACACTTGCAGCTTACCTCGTGTGTCGCTAACACTTGCAGCTTACCTCGTGTGTCGCTAACACTTGCAGCTTACCTCGTGTGTCGCTAACACTTGCAGCTTACCTCGTGTGTCGCTAACACTTGCAGCTTACCTCGTGTGTCGCTAACACTTGCAGCTTACCTCGTGTGTCGCTAACACTTGCAGCTTACCTCGTGTGTCGCTAACACTTGCAGCTTACCTCGTGTGTCGCTAACACTTGCAGCTTACCTCGTGTGTCGCTAACACTTGCAGCTTACCTCGTGTGTCGCTAACACTTGCAGCTTACCTCGTGTGTCGCTAACACTTGCAGCTTACCTCGATCTTTGCCACAAATATATCATGATTTAAAGGAAATGTAATAATTCATACTAATTCATTGTCTCGGGGGACAGGAAGCCAGTGTGTGTTTATACACGATAGACTTATGCCAAAGTGAATAATTTGAGTCGAGTGTCTTGTTAAATATTTTACATTTGATAAAAGGGATTCTTTTTTTCTACTAATCGTAGAAGAATCCCTAATTATTCTAATTGTTGAATCTAATTATAACCACCAATTCATGTCATTCATTGGCAAATCAAAGTACGTAAATTCGTGTTAAACTCTTGTGAATGTTAATATGTTCAATACTGGATAACGTTATTCAGTTAAATTGAGTTGGCTTTAGTTAATTGAACCCGACCACCACTCTGGGGGGGGGGGGCTGTGGGAGAAGTGGACCACCACCACTGGGAGGGGCTGTGGGAGAAGTGGACCACCAGCACTGGGAGGGGCTGTGGGAGAAGTGGACCACCAGCACTGGGAGGGGCTGTGGGAGAAGTGGACCACCAGCACTGGGAGGGGCTGTGGGAGAAGTGGACCACCAGCACTGGGAGGGGCTGTGGGAGAAGTGGACCACCACCACTGGGGGGGCTGTGGGAGAAGTGGACCACCACCACTGGGAGGGCTGTGGGAGAAGCGGACCACCACCACTGGGAGGGGCTGTGGGAGAAGCGGACCACCACCACTGGGAGGGGCTGTGGGAGAAGTGGACCACCACCACTGGGAGGGGCTGTGGGAGAAGTGGACCACCACCACTGGGAGGGGCTGTGGGAGAAGTGATCTCTTGAGGTTATCTTGAGATGATTTCGGGGCTTAGCGTCCCCGCGGCCCGGTCCTCGACCAGGCCTCCACCCCCAGGAAGCAGCCCGTAACAGCTGACTCCCAGGTACGTATTTACTAACAATTTGCCCATTTGTCTCCGCCTCCACCGGGGATCGAACCCGGAACCTCAGGACTAAGAATCCGAAGCGCTGTCCACCCAGGTGTCAGGCGCCCTAGCCAGTGGATCACTGGCTAGGGCGTCGGTCACACAAAGGCTTCACCAACACCACTCGACCTTAAGTCAAGCAATTCACATTGGTGTTCAACTTTAAATATTGTTTTCATTGATACATTATGTTGACAACACCCACACTGTGGGCTGGGGTGGGAGGGTTGGTGACAGCACCCACACTGTGGGCTGGGGTGGGAGGGTTGGTGACAGCACCCACACTGTGGGCTGGGGTGGGAGGGTTGGTGACAACACCCACACTGTGGGCTGGGGTGGGAGGGCTGGTGACAACACCCACACTGTGGGCTGGGGTGGGAGGGCTGGTGACAACACCCACACTGTGGGCTGGGGTGGGAGGGTTGGTGACAGCACCCACACTGTGGGCTGGGGTGGGAGGGTTGGTGACAGCACCCACACTGTGGGCTGGGGTGGGAGGGTTGGTGACAGCACCCACACTGTGGGCTGGGGTGGGAGGGCTGGTGACAGCACCCACACTGTGGGCTGGGGTGGGAGGGTTGGTGACAGCACCCACACTGTGGGCTGGGGTGGGAGGGCTGGTGACAGCACCCACACTGTGGGCTGGGGTGGGAGGGTTGGTGACAGCACCCACACTGTGGGCTGGGGTGGGAGGGTTGGTGACAGCACCCACACTGTGGGCTGGGGTGGGAGGGTTGGTGACAGCACCCACACTGTGGGCTGGGGTGGGAGGGTTGGTGACAGCACCCACACTGTGGGCTGGGGTGGGAGGGCTGGTGACAGCACCCACACTGTGGGCTGGGGTGGGAGGGTTGGTGACAGCACCCACACTGTGGGCTGGGGTGGGAGGGTTGGTGACAGCACCCACACTGTGGGCTGGGGTGGGAGGGTTGGTGACAGCACCCACACTGTGGGCTGGGGTGGGAGGGTTGGTGACAGCACCCACACTGTGGGCTGGGGTGGGAGGGCTGGTGACAGCACCCACACTGTGGGCTGGGGTGGGAGGGTTGGTGACAGCACCCACACTGTGGGCTGGGGTGGGAGGGTTGGTGACAGCACAGTGACTTCACACCACCACCACCCGGGAAGGAAGTATGGCTGACTGCTACTACTCGTCCATATGTCTTGACGATAGCACCTGCACCCTCCCCTCCCCTTCCTATCCTTTCCCTCCCCTTCCTATCCTTTCCCTCCCCTTCCTATCCTTTCCCTCCCCTTCCTATCCTCCCCCCTCCACGCCCTCCCCCTCCCACATCCGGGTACCTGGGTTGTGTCATCTGTAGTGCCAGGGTGTGTGGGTGGCCGGCTGTTGCACCAGCCTTGAGACCCTTCCCTCCTGCCTCTCCCACACCTTCACTCTCTAATCAAAAGTAATATAATATATATATAATCTCATCACACACACACTTTTATATATGTATATATACTATATACTTTTCATACATATGCACATATAAGGCTATGGGAAAGACTACGGGAACCAACCCTCGCTTCCCAGGATGGGAAAGAGTAAGGGGAGACATGATCACCACCTTGAAAAATTCTCAGAGGAATTGACAGGGTTTGACAAAGACAGTCATAGAGCCCAATGGGCTCAGGAATCTGTACACCAGTTGATTGACAGTTGAGAGGCGGGACCAAAGAGCCAAAGCTCAACCCCCGCAAACACAACTAGGCGAGTACAACTAGGCGAGTACAAACTATTTAGCATATGTGTGGAACACGAACATGGGGACACGGGTGGAAACTTTGTATTCGAATGAGCCACAGACATAATTTTGTCTGCGTCAGGATAGTTAACAGGTGGACTGCATTAGGCAGTCATGTGGTGGAGGCAGACTACATACAGTTTCAAATGTAGATATGATTGGCCCAGTAGGCTCGGGAATCTGTACACCAGTTGATTGACAGTCGAGAGGCGGGACTTGAATCAAAGCTCAACTCCCGCAAGCACAACTAGTTGAGTACACACACACTACATTATAATTTATTTTTACAAAAACATTCTTCCTACTCGGACAAACACGATTAAAAGTAATTATTTGAGTGGAAGAGGCAGGTGGTGGGAGGAGGCCGTGCTGCTGCCAGTGGTAGGTGCACAAGCGGCAGCTACAGGTCCATGTAGCGAGGCAGAGCCATGCACGGTAGGGGGAGGTTGAGAGGTGTTCCGGGAGAGAACTGCCGGAAGAGAGGGAGGGGAACAAGGGAGGTTGGAGTGAGGGGCAGGCTGTGGCGGAACAGAGTAGCCCGCCAGGAAGCTCCGCCAACATTATCTCACAACGCCACAGCCTCATGTCAACAGCCAGGAAGCTCCGCCAACATTACCTCACAACGCCACAGCCTCATGTCAAGAGCCAGGAAGCTCCGCCAACATTACCTCACAACGCCACAGCCTCATGTCAACAGCCAGGAAGCTCCGCCAACATTACCTCACAACGCCACAGCCTCATGTCAACAGCCAGGAAGCTCCGCCAACATTACCTCAACGCCACAGCCTCATGTCAACAGCCAGGAAGCTCCGCCAACATTACCTCAACGCCACAGCCTCATGTCAACAGCCAGGAAGCTCCACCAACATTACCTCACAACGCCACAGCCTCATGTCAACAGCCAGGAAGCTCCGCCAACATTACCTCACAACGCCACAGCCTCATGTCAACAGCCAGGAAGCTCCGCCAACATTACCTCAACGCCACAGCCTCATGTCAACAGCCAGGAAGCTCCACCAATATTACCTCACAACGCCACAGCCTCATGTCAACAGCCAGGAAGCTCCGCCAACATTACCTCACAACGCCACAGCCTCATGTCAACAGCCAGGAAGCTCCGCCAACATTACCTCAACGCCACAGCCTCATGTCAACAGCCAGGAAGCTTCACCAACATTACCTCACAACGCCACAGCCTCATGTCAACAGCCAGGAAGCTCCACCAACATTACCTCACAACGCCACAGCCTCATGTCAACAACACTGGCCATGGCAGAGTATTGCACCCGCTTTAACCCACAAAGGTCAACACTCGGGAAAGTTTTGCAGGTTATTATTAGTCATAATTCCTCCATGAAGGCTGTGTTCCTCTTTATACCGATGACACTAACTCTGACGGTGACATTGTGTATGGAGCAGCAGCAGCAGCAGCAGCAGCCTTCCCGCCATGACACTGTGGAAGTCTCCTTGACATAATAACCACTTTTACAGCCGAGTGCTCTGCTACCTTGCTCTTAACCTCATTATTTCACTGGCTGTTATTACAATACAATACAATACAATTTTATTTAGGTAAGGTACATACATACAATAAATTTTTACAAGGATTGTTTGACTTATAGGTAGAGCTAGTACATACAATGCCTAAAGCCACTATTACGCAAAGCGTTTCGGGCATAAAGCACTATTATAGTTATTAATTTAACTTTAGCCGTACCTGTTTTGTAGTCCGTCCTGAAATATTTTAACGAGTAAATTTCCTCAGATTAGAAGTTTTAGAATGAATCGTTTTATCTGAAAATAATTATCATATGTATTTTTGAATTTAAACATGTATCCATGTCGGTCGGCCGAGAGGACAGCAGGAGCCGGAGCCGGTAGGAGCCGGTCGGCCGAGCGGACAGCACGCTGGACTTGTGATCCTGTGGTCCTGGGTTCGATCCCAGGCGCCGGCGAGAAACAATGGGCAGAGTTTCTTTCACCCTATGCCCCTGTTACCTAGCAGTAAAATATGTACCTGGGTGTTAGTCAGCTGTCACGGGCTGCTTCCTGGGGGTGGAGGTCTGGTCGAGGACCGGGCCGCTGGGACACTAAAAAGCCCCGAAATCATCTCAAGATAACCTCAAGATAAGATGTCTTTGTCGACGTGTGCTGTGAGGGTACGGGCCTTAGTCAACTAGCTCCCCTCAAGGGATTGCCTCATTATTTTCATTGTGTGGTTATGTCCTGCACCTGGGTGTAGGCAGCATAGTAAGCTGTGGTTATGTCCTGCACCTGGGTGTAGGCAGCATAGTAAGCTGTGGTTATGTCCTGCACCTGGGTGTTGGCAGTATAGTAAGCTGTGGTTATGTCCTGCACCTGGGTGTAGGCAGCATAGTAAGCTGTGGTTATGTCCTGCACCTGGGTGTAGGCAGCATAGTAAGCTGTGGTTATGTCCTGCACCTGGGTGTAGGCAGCATAGTAAGCTGTGGTTATGTCCTGCACCTGGGTGTTGGCAGCATAGTAAGCTGTGGTTATGTCCTGCACCTGGGTGTAGGCAGCATAGTAAGCTGTGGTTATGTCCTGCACCTGGGTGTTGGCAGCATAGTAAGCTGTGGTTATGTCCTGCACCTGGGTGTAGGCAGCATAGTAAGCTGTGGTTATGTCCTGCACCTGGGTGTTGGCAGCATAGTAAGCTGTGGTTATGTCCTGCACCTGGGTGTTGGCAGCATAGTAAGCTGTGGTTATGTCCTGCACCTGGGTGTTGGCAGCATAGTAAGCTGTGGTTATGTCCTGCACCTGGGTGTAGGCAGCATAGTAAGCTGTGGTTATGTCCTGCACCTGGGTGTAGGCAGCATAGTAAGCTGTGGTTATGTCCTGCACCTGGGTGTAGGCAGCATAGTAAGCTGTGGTTATGTCCTGCACCTGGGTGTAGGCAGCATAGTAAGCTGTGGTTATGTCCTGCACCTGGGTGTAGGCAGCATAGTAAGCTGTGGTTATGTCCTGCACCCTGGGTGTAGGCAGCATAGTAAGCTGTGGTTATGTCCTGCACCTGGGTGTTGGCAGCATAGTAAGCTGTGGTTATGTCCTGCACCTGGGTGTTGGCAGCATAGTAAGCTGTGGTTATGTCCTGCACCCTGGGTGTAGGCAGCATAGTAAGCTGTGGTTATGTCCTGCACCTGGGTGTTGGCAGCATAGTAAGCTGTGGTTATGTCCTGCACCTGGGTGTTGGCAGCATAGTAAGCTGTGGTTATGTCCTGCACCTGGGTGTAGGCAGCATAGTAAGCTGTGGTTATGTCCTGCACCTGGGTGTTGGCAGCATAGTAAGCTGTGGTTATGTCCTGCACCTGGGTGTTGGCAGCATAGTAAGCTTTACACTGGGGGTCGTCACGGGGTTGTTAGCACTAGGCTACTGTATACAGACGACGAGTCACAACAACATAGCTGAAGACATCATGACCAAACCTCACGTCAGAAAATGAAGAAACTACAACGTTTCGGGCCGTCCTGGACCATTATGAAGTCGTTTAATAACGACTTCATAATGGTCCAGAACGGACCCAGACGAGGTCGTTACTACTACTACTATATCTGATGTGTGGTTTGGTCGTTTATAGACTACTGTAATATATATAGAACATTCGTGCTACACAGTGTTCCCAGCTTGCTGCCTTCTGTTGATAATTAGTATCATAGAACATGGTAGCCAGAGTGAACAACACTACAAATCAATCTGCCGGTCTAGGTAGTTTTGTCGGCTGAAATAATGGTGCGAACAGAGCAATAAGATCATCATATAAGGTTATTTTAAATTTGTACACAAGATCCTCAAGACGAAGTTTCATTAATGCTATATGGTATGCAAATTTACTTTTGATTAAAAATAGTTATTAAGGGTTTCAACAACATTTCAAGAAGCAGTTACGTAAGTACTAAGGAAACGTTTTTCTATCTTAACATCGCCGTGGCGGTTACGTCGCGATTCGGGAAGCCATTTACGAACTCTGATCTTCCTAAGAACACCGCCTCGCGCTACGACACCTCCAGACCAGTCGTAGCTTGACGTAAACCGTACACACGGTGTAGACAACACAACCTTACGCAACTGGCAACTCCAAATACACAGTACCTTTGTCGGCTGGTCTCCGTCGAGTCCCGTCCTCCCACCAATATACTGTGTGTGTAATTACCTACCTTGAGGCTACCTTGAGGTGCTTCCGGGGCTTAGTGTCCCCGCGGCCCGGTCGTCGACCAGGCCTCCTGGTTGCTGGACTGATCAACCAGGCTGTTAGACGCGGCTGCTCGCAGCCTGACGTATGAGTCACAGCCTGGTTGATCAGGTATCCTTTGGAGGTGCTTATCCAGTTCTCTCTTGAACACTGTGAGGGGTTTGCCAGTTATGCCCCTTATGTGTAGTGGAAGCGTGTTGAACAGTCTCGGGCCTCTGATGTTGATAGTTCTCTCTGAGTACCTGTTGCACCTCTGCTTTTCAACGGGGGTATTTTGCACATCCTGCCATGTCTTCTGGTCTCATGTGGTGTTATTTCTGTGTGCAGGTTTGGGACCAGCCCCTCAATTATTTTCCACGTGTAAATTATTATGTATCTCTCCCGCCTGCGCTCAAGGGAGTACAGATTTAGGCTCTTTAGTCGGTCCCAGTAATTTAGATGTTTTACTGAGTGGATTCTAGCAGTAAAGGATCTCTGCACGCTCTCTAGGTCAGCAATTTCTCCAGCTTTGAAAGGGGCTGTCATTGTGCAGCAGTACTCCACTCTAGATAGCACAAGCGTTTTGAAAAGTATCATCATCGGTATAGCATCTCTAGTGTGAAAAGTTCTTGTTATCCAACCTGTCATTTTTCTTGCAGTTGTGACGGCTACTTTATTGTGTTCTTTAAAGGTAAGGTCTTCCGACATGAGTACACCCAGGTCCTTTACATTGCCTTTTCGTTCTATGTTATGATTTGCCTGCGTTTTGTACGTGGTTCCTGTTTTTATATTTTCAATTTTCCGTAGCGCATGAGCTGAAACTTATCCTCGTTGAATACCATATTATTTTCTGTAGCCCATAGAAAGACCTGATCAACATCTGATTGGAGGTTTGCCGTGTCCTCTATGTTGCCAACTCTCATGAAAATCCTAGTGTCATCTGCAAAAGATGATACAGTGCTATAGGTTGTGTTCTGGTCTATGTCCGATATGAGGATGAGAAAAAGTACTGGAGCAAGCACAGTACCCTGGGGGACTGAGCTCTTCACGGTTGATGGGCTGGATTTTATTTTGTTGACTATTACACATTGGGTTCTGTCAGTCAGGAAATTGTAGATCCATCTGCCTATTTTCCCGGTAATTCCTTTTGAACGCATTTTATGTGCAATAACACCATGGTCACATTTATCAAAAGCTTTTGCGAAATCTGTGTAAATTACATCAGCGTTTTGTTTGTCTTCCATAGCATCTAATGCCATATCATAGTGGTCCAGCAAATGCGACAGGCAAGAGCGCCCTGTTCTGAAACCATGTTGTCCGGGGTTATGGAGATGCTGTGATTCCATGTATTTTGTGATCTTACTTCTTAGCACTCTCTCAAAATTTTTTATGATGTGCGATGTTAGTGCTATCGGTCTAATTTTTTGCCTCTGCCTTATTTCCTCCTTTATGGAGTGGTGCTATCTCTGCTGTTTTTAGTATGTCAGGGATAACGCCAGTATCTAGGCTTTGTCTCCACAGAATGTGAAGGGCCTGCGATAGTGGTTTTTTACAGTTCTTGATGAATATGGAGTTCCAAGAATCCGGGCCTGGTGCAGAGTGCATAGGCATACTGTTTATGGCTTCTTCAAAACTACACCTAGGTGTAGTTACAGGATGAGAGCTACGCTCGTGGTGTCCCGTCTTCCCAGCACTCTTTGTCATATAACGCTTTGAAACTACTGACGGTCTTGGCCTCCACCACCTTCTCACTTAACTTGTTCCAACCGTCTACCACTCTATTTGCGAAGGTGAATTTTCTTATATTTCTTCGGCATCTGTGTTTAGCTAGTTTAAATCTATGACCTCTTGTTCTTAAAGTTCCAGGTCTCAGGAAATCTTCCCTGTCGATTTTATCAATTCCTGTTACTATTTTGTATGTAGTGATCATATCACCTCTTTTTCTTCTGTCTTCTAGTTTTGGCATGTTTAATGCCTCTAACCTCTCCTCGTAGCTCTTGCCCTTCAGTTCTGGGAGCCACTTAGTAGCATGTCTTTGCACCTTTTCCAGTTTGTTGATGTGCTTCTTAAGATATGGGCACCACACAACAGCTGCATATTCTAGCTTTGGCCTAACAAAAGTCGTGAACAATTTCTTTAGTATATCGCCATCCATGTATTTGAAAGCAATTCTGAAGTTAGAAAGCGTGGCATAGGCTCCTCGCACAATATTCTTTGTGGTCCTCAGGTGATAATTTTCTATCTAGAACACCCCTAGATCTCTTTCTTTATCAGAATTCTTTAAAGATTTCTCACATAATATATAGGTTGTGTGGGATCTGTTCTCCTATTCCACATTCCATAACATGACATTTATTAACATTAAATTCCATTTGCCAAGTGGTGCTCCATATACTTATTTTGTCCAGGTCTTCTTGAAGGGCATGACAATCATCTAAATTTCTTATCCTTCCTATTATCTTAGCATCATCAGCAAACATGTTCATATAATTCTGTATACCAACTGGTAGATCATTTATGTACACAATAAACATCACTAGTGCAAGAACTGAACCCTGTGGTACTCCACTTGTGACATTTCTCCATTCCGATACATTGCCTCTGATTACTGCCCTCATTTTTCTATCAGTCGGAAAATTTTTCATCCATGTTAGAAGCTTACCTGTCACCCCTCCAATATTTTCCAGTTTCCAGAACAACCTCTTATGTGAAACTCTGTCAAAAGCCTTTTTTAGGTCCAGATAGATGCAGTCAACCCAACCTTTCCTGTAATATCTCTGTTGCTCGATCATAGAAACTGAGTAAATTTGATACACAGGATCTTCCAGATCGAAAACCATACTGTCTGTCTGATATTATATCATTTCTCTCCAGGTGTTCTACCCATTTAGTTTTGATTAGTTTTTCCAATACTTTCACTATTACACTTGTCAATGATACAGGTCTATAATTGATGGGGTCTTCCCTGCTGCCACGTTTGTAGATTGGAACTATGTTAGCCTGTTTCCACACGTCTGCTACGATTCCTGTACACAGGGATGCCTGAAAGATCAGGTGAAGTGGAAAGCTGAGCTCAGATGCACATTCTCTCAGAACCCATGGTGAAACGCCATCTGGGCCAGCTGCTTTGTTCTTACTTAGCTCCTTTAGCATATTTTCCACTTCATCTCTAGACACCTCTATCCGCTCTATGTTGTTCTCTGGAATTCTTATTGTGTCTGGTTCTCTGAAAATTTCATTTTGTACAAACACACTTTGGAACTTTTCATTTAATGTTTCACACATTTCCTTTTCACTTTCCGTGAATCTGTTTCCCATTTTCAACCTCTGGATATTATCCTTTTCCTGCAATTTGTTGTTTATGAATTTGTAGAATAGACCTGGTTCTGTTTTACATTTGTCTGCAATCCCTTTTTCAAAATTTCTTTCTGCCTCTCTCCTCACTGCCGTGTAGTTGTTTCTCGCATCTTTGTATCGCTGGTATGTTTGGGGGTTCGGCCTCTTCCTGTACTGATTCCTGTGTGTGTGTGTGTGTGTGTGTGTGTGTGTGTGTGTGTGTGTGTCCGTAACTCGTGTTAAATACGTATTTTATTTAAAAAACAAAAATGATGACAGCAAGTTAATAAATACTTAAGTCAATATTAACTGTTGTTCGTTCATTTAAACTAAGAGAAGCCAATAATCACTGTCCTTTTTCGACATATCAAATACTTTATGATAATTAAAACGATTTACCCATAATTAAAGATGTAAAATATTTTAGTAATTAGAGGCCAAAATGTTAATTATTTTTAAAGTTTAAAATAACTTACCCATAAGTGTAAAGAGATATAAAACGCTAACAAAGACTAACAACCTTACCTAACCTCACCTGAACCAATGTACAAGAGTATAGTTGGGGGTCTTGCGGCGAAGTGGACAGCGCTCGGAAGTCGTGGTCCTAAGGGCCCGGGTTCGATCCCAGGTGGAGGCGGAAACAAATGGGCAGTTTTTCACCCTGATGCCCCTGTTCACCTAACAGTAAATAAGTACCTGGGAGCTAGATAGCTGCTACGGGCTGCTTCCTGGGGATGTGTGCATGCGCGTGCGTGCATTAAACAAAAATTTATGTAGTAGATATAAGAGAGGAAAAATAGATTGGTTAGAAATGCGGGGTGCGGGGTCCATGAGCTAAATAGCTCGATTCTGCAGTCACAAATTGTAAATAGTGCAGATTTGAATGTGGTACAATACTTACAGTAAGATATATAAAGTACATTACTGCACTCAGTGCAAGTAATGTAAACATACCTTGTAAAGACTAATAGGGTCTATGTAGCCCAAACATCCAAAGATTTGACATTTAGAATTTTGCAACATAAATATGCTATAAGACATGGCTAATTGTCTAATGCTTTGCCCATGTTAGAAAATTCTCACCAGATTGATTGGGAGAGGTCTTCGTCAATAACGAATTGTAATATCATTTTCAATAGAAACATTATTGAATCTGCTTTAATAAAGGTTACAAAACCATACAATTTGAACTTTATTAGTGGTTTGTATAATTTAGATTCATTTTTGATTGATCAATTAAGACGATTTGAGAAAGATCATTAATACAGTGTTCTCAATATTTTGTTAATATTTCTTTCTCATTAATGATTCCTGTTCGTCCTGTTTAGACGGTGCTCTTAGTAACGGTGTGAACCATCGTACATATATTGACGTATTAGACAGTTAGTAACATTTGGTACCATTCACTTTATACGGTCGGGAAAAAGTAAAGCTATAACCTTACCTTGAGATGATTTTGGGGCTTAGCGTCTCCGCGGCCCGGTCGTTGACCAGACCTCCTGGTTGCTGGACTGGTCAACCAGGTTGTTGGACGCAGCTGCTCGCAGCCTGACGTATGAGTCACAGCCTGGTTGATCAGGTATTATTTTTGGAGGTGCTTGTAAAGTTCTCTCTTGAACACTGTGAGGGGTCGGCCAGTTATGCCCCTTATGTGTAGCGGAAGCGTGTTGAACAGTCTCGGACCTCTGATGTTGATAGTTCTCTCAGAGTACCTGTTGCACCTCTGCTCATCAACGGGGGTATTCTGCACATCCTGCCATGCCTCCTGGTCTCATGTGGTGTTATTGCTGTGTGCAGGTTTGGGACCAGCCCCTCTACTATTTTCCACGTGTAAATTATTATGCATCTCTCCCGCCTGCGCTCAAGGGAGTACAGATTTAGGCTCTTTAGTCGGTCCCAATAGTTTAGATGTTTTACTGAGTGGATTCTAGCAGTAAAGGATCTTTGCACGCTCTCCAGGTCAGCAATTTCTCCAGCTTTGAAAGGGGCTGTCATTGTGCAGCAGTACTCCACTCTAGAGAGCACTAGTGTCTTGAAGAGTATCATCATCGGTACAGCATCTCTAGTGTGAAAGGTTCTTGTTATCCAACCTGTCATTTTTCTTGCAGTTGTGACGGCTACTTTATTGTGTTCTTTAAAGGTAAGGTCTTCCGACATGAGTACACCCAGGTCCTTTACATTGCCTTTTCGTTCTATGTTATGATTTGCCTGAGTTTGTACGTGGTTTCAGTTTTTTTAAATTTTCATTTTTTTCCGGAGCGCATGAGCTGGAAATTCGTTAACCATATTATTTTCTGTAGCCCATAGAAAGACCTGATCTACATCTGACTGGAGGTTTGCCGTGTCCTCTATGTTGCCAACTCTCATAAAGATCCTAGTGTCATCTGCAAAGGATGATACAGTGCTATAGGTTGTGTTCTGGTCTATGTCCGATATGAGGATGAGAAAAAGTACTGGAGCAAGCACAGTACCCTGGGGGACTGAGCTCTTCACGGTTGATGGGCTGGATTTTATTTTGTTGACTATTACACATTGGGTTCTGTTAGTCAGGAAATTGTAGATCCATCTGCCTATTTTCCCGGTAATTCCTTTTGAACGCATTTTATGTTCAATAACACCATGGCTTTTGCGGAATCTGTGACACAACCAAACTGAAATATTCCACGGCCTGGTATAGCACATATATGTGTAATATTAGGCCTCAGATAACTTGTATTAGGCCTAAGATGGATAGGTTAGTTTAGCTTTATTAGCAACATAAATACAAAACATTTTCACGGTTGTCCAAATTCAGTAGTAATTGTCCATTACGCCAATATATGTACGATGGTGCACATGGCTGCTGTAAAGGTGTCTCTCTCTCTCTCTCTCCTACAGGGTGGTGCGTGTGTTTCTTCCCCGGGGAGCTGCAGGGAGTGTGGGTGACGCAGGCGACGGGCGGCGGGCGTGCCGAGGGTAGGCAGGGGTCGAGGCCGCCCATCACCTACCAGGAGGTCACCATACAGTCAGACGCCATCGTCCAGTGGGGCGCCTGTCATCAGCGGCTCGATCATTATGTTATGCTCACCGACAGGTAGGTTCATCTGTGCGGGCAAGCGGCCCCTCCGTGCTGTGTGGGGGCACGGTGGGAAACACGGGTCTGGACACCATGGCGTTTATTTACGAGACTCTGACGTCACACCGGGTATAGGTGCCATGAATATAAACATTATATACAAATAAGCACCGGCTCTTTAACATTACGAGCCTATTCTTAAGGGCCCTTAATCCTACAACATACCTTAATCCTAACTCTCGGTCCTGCCCTCCCGCTGCTGCCTTCTGCATGTCCCGACCCTTATAAACGCTCTCCACATCCCAGGTGAGGGAAGCACGCCTGGCTTCAGCCCCGCTCTTGTGCCAGGTAAGTCCACTAGGGGCTCGCCATAGCCCGTGCTACTTTGAACTTTTTCTTCCCAATAGCTGAATCTAAAACAATAATAATAATAATCCCAGGCGACACACACACCAAGCACAGATTTGGTATAAAATAGTCCGAGGAAGGCGGACAGCCCGCCCGTCACAACTATATTTCACCTGCCTACAGTGTTTGCTTCAGCTGTAACTCTCCATCTTGCCCCAAAGCAGAGAGGGAAGTGTAGTGTGAGGTGTTTGACGAGCCTCGTGTCCCGCAGGTCTGGGAGCACTGTGTGTTACCGGTGTATCCAGCTGGAGGTGGTGACGCCACAGGTGGTGCAGGTGTGGTCCACGGGGCTGGAGACCTGCTACACCAGCGAGGAGGCCGCCCTCCGCACCTGCCCCTCCGCCGCCCACCTCGCCGCTCGCACCGCCACCCACCTTACGCTCTATAGTAAGTGTTAAGAAGGCTCCCACGCCGCCGTCTTGGCTCCACATAATGGGGTGCATCACAGCCTGGGCCCACTCGGGTGCCCCATATTGTTTATAATATAGTTTAACAATAATAATGGGTAATGTAATAATAATAAAGGCGCCGGATGAGGGTGTTGAGGCCGGTGTTGTAATGGCGTGTGTTGTGGCGTCCAGAGAGCAAGACATCTTGGGGAGAGGACGCAGTGAGGTCGGTGGAGTGTCCCCTGAACGGTCGCTACACCTTCACCTACCGACGTGGGGACGCCGACCCCAGCAGCAGGGGGTGGGACGGAGACTCCTGCGACCAGCCCACCTCACACTTCTCCAACTGCCCCCACGGCTTCGGCTTCAGCCTCACCTACCGTGACTGTACCTTCCCTAGCCCGCGAAGTGAGTCTTTTGTGTGTGTGTGTGTGTGTGTGTGTGTGTGTGTGTGTGTGTGTGTGTGTGTGTACTCACCTATTTGTATTCACCTATTTGTGCCTGCAGTATCGAGCATTGACTCTTGGATCCCGCCTTTCGAGCCATCGATTGTATACAGCAATGACTCCGGTCCTATTTCCCTATCATATCTAGTTTTAAAATTATGAATATAATTTTTTTCCACAACCTGCTCCTTAAAGGCATTCCATTTTTCCACCACTCTCACGCTAAAAGAAAAAGAAAGAAAACTTCCTAACATCTGACTCATCTGAGTTTCCAGCTTCACCCATGTCCCCTCGTTCTGTTACTATTCCGTGTGAACATTTCGTCTATGTCCACTCTGTCAATCCCCCCCTGAGTATTTTATACATTCCTATCATATCCCCCCCTCTCCCTTCTTTTTTCCAGTGTCGTAAGGCTCGGTTCCTTCAGACGCTCTTCATATCCCATCCCTCGTAACGCTGGGACGAGTCTCGTTGCAACTAATGAATCTTTTCCAGTTTCCTTATGTGTTTCTTCAGGTGGGGACTCCATGATGGCGCGGCATACTCTAAGACTGGCCTCACGTAGGCAGTGTAAAGCGCCCTAAATGCCTCCTGATTTAGGTTTCTGAATGATCTAACTTTTGCCAGTGTAGAATACGCTGCTGTCGTTATTCTATTTATATGTGCCTCAGGAGTTATATTAGGTGTTACGTCCAAGCCCAGGTCTCTCTCGTATCGTCACAGGTAGGCAGTTCCCTTTCATTGTGTACTGTCCCTTTGGTCTCCTATCACCTAGTCCCATTTCCATAACATTACATTTGCTCGTGTTGAACTCCAGTAGCCATTTCTCTGACTATCTTTGCAACCTGACCAACTCCTCTTGGAGGATCCTACAATCCTCATCTGTCACAACTCTTCTCATCAACATTGCGTCATCCGCGAACATCGACATGTAGGAGTCTATCGTGTAAACATGTCATTAACGTATATTAGAAATAGAATTTGCCCCAGCACCGATCCTTGAGATATTCCACTCGTTACTGTTCGCCAGTCCGACTTCTCGCCCCCTTTCCGTAACTCCTTCCTGTTAGGTATTTCCTTACCCATGCTAGGGCCTTTCTGCTTACTCCTGCCTGCCTCTCAAGTTTGAATAGCAGTCTCGTGTGCGGCACTGTATCAAAGGCTTTTTGGCAGTCCAGAAATATGCAGTCTTCCCAACCTTCTCTGTCCTGCCTTATCCTCGTTATTTTATCATAGAATTCCAAAAGGTTTGTTAGGCAAGATTTCCCTGTCCAGAACCCATGTTGTTGTTTGTTTACAAACCTGATGTTCTCCAGGTAGGTGTGTGTGTGTGTGTGTGTGTGTGTGTGTGTGTGTGTGTGTGTGTGTGTGTGTGTGTGTGTGTGTGTGTGTGTGTGTGTGTGTGTGTTCACCTAGTTGTTCTTGCGGGGGTTGAGCTCTGCTCTTTCGGGCCGCCTCTCAACTGTCAATCAACTGTTACTAATTTATTTATCCCCCGCCCCCCCCCCCCCACCCCCCACACACACCCAGGAAGCAGCCCGTGACAGCTGTATAACATCCAGGCACCTATTTACTGCTAGGTAACAGGGGCATCAGAGTGAAAGAAACTCTGCCCATTTTGTTTCTGCCATCACTAGGGATCGAACCTGGACCCTAGGATTAAATCCAAAGCTCTGTCATCTCAGCTATCAGGCTCCTATAAATGTACGTGCGTGCGTGCGTGCATGCATGCCAGCGGGCGGGCGGCAACGCTCGCCCTATTCTAGCTCTGTTTGCAGGGGTTCAGCTTCAGCTCTTGGGTCTCCCTTCTTAACCTTTAATAGATAGGTTTACTGGCAGCCACATCTTCAGCTTGACGGATCATTTGAATCTATTTATGGATTGTCTCCTTTACTTGACAATCGCTTTACATTACTTCTTACAATCTTTATTGATTGTCCAAGAGTTAATATCACAGTGTTCCCACATCGGAGCCATCTTGTGAACTTGACCACCACACTGTGTTTGTGCTTGTGGTCTTTCAAGCACTCGCTGTGCACTTTTATTTTGAAATTAGAGAAAATATTTGTCATTATAGCCGAGGTTGTGCATGATAACAGAGCTGTGTTAACTCTTCTTTCCAGATGATCTTATGACTAGGCTCTCCATCACTCTGGTTGGCACTCGTGCCAGAGATCTTTGTGTGCCTCCCTCCCCCCCCCCTGTATATAGTTACACTACTGACTGGCTACCAGCTTCCTGGCAGTTACCTCTTTACACTGACTAGTGCATCCTTGCAGGTGGCCAGCACAGTACACGCTCCCCTCTCTTAGGAGACATATAGACACCTTCTCTAGACTCAAGGCTCGTCATGACTAATGCCAGCAAGTGCTTCCTTCCTTCATGTCGGCCAATATCATTATCTCCCCCCTCCCCCCGTGTCCCCCCCCCCCGCCCCCCGTGTCCCTCTCCCCCCCCCCGCCCCCCGTGTCCCTCTCGCCCGTGTCCCTTGGCTTGACACGTTACGTGCTTCAATGTACTTTGTTGTGAAGACCTTGAAGCTGGTGGTATTGTGTCCCGAGTGTGGTCGCCTGTGTCTTTACTGTCCGTCTCCTATTGTGGCCAAGGTGGTCTCTCTCACCTCTCCTCTATCTCAAGGCAAGTTTCAAATTCTAATGTTTTTCTTGCAGAATTACTTGTTCCTACTCTCGTCCGTCCATGTCTCATGTCTCATGTTCTTTGCTTTTTTGATTGTAGCCGCCGAAGGCGGCTAGTTTATTGTGTACCCCATACTCATCCTGTGAGCGGTAGCGCAAAAAGCATTACAGAGAGCACAAAAGGTCTTTATCAGACCTCATCTTAGATTATTACATAAACAATTTCTTCAATCCTTCACACCTTATAGATACAATGTCAGCTAGTTACAAAGAAAGTGCTATTACAAGAGCTACATATTTACAGTAAGTCATCATACATTAATGGTAGGTCTTACCGCTAATACATAATAGTTTAACCAATGGGGATATTAGAGTCATAGGGGAGCTTCTGATTATTATTAGTCCTCACAATACACTACTTGTTTCTGAATCTCATATGTCGTTCATCTACTGGAAGCAAAATGTAGGCACAGTGCAAGGATTTCAGGTAATTGTTCTTTGCTTCGTGTATTTTGTCCACACTGTCACGCGCCTGTGACTAGCTTCCTTACACAGTAAGGAAGCTAAAGTCATATAGCGTAAGCTTATAGCGTAAGGAAGCTATATAGGCTACAGCATATATATATATATATATATAATATATATATATATATAATGTCGTACCCAGTAGCCAGAACGCACTTCTCAGCCTACTATGCAAGGCCCGATTTGCCTAATAAGCCAAGTTTTCATGAATTAATGTTTTTTCGACTACCTAACCTAACTTTTTCGGCTACCTAACCTAACCTATATAGATAGGTTAGGTAGGGTTGGTTAGGTTCGGTCATATATCTGTTAATTTTATCTCCAATAAAAAAATTGACCTCATACATAATGAAATGGGTAGCTTTCTCATTTCATAAGAAAAAAATTAGAGAAAATATATTAATTCAGGAAAACTTGGGTTATTAGGCAAATTGGGCCTTGCATAGTAGGCTGAGAAGTGCGTTCTGGCTACTAGGTACGACATTATATATATATATATATATATATATATATATATATATATATATATATATATATATATATATATATATATATATATATATATATATATATATATGATACACACACACACACACACACACACACACACACACACACACACACACACACACACACACACACGTACGTACGTATATATAGGCTGCTCTTGTCCATGGACAAGCAAATTTATAGTCTGTTCCCTAGAATTTACGTGAGAAAATTCCATTTGTATTGAAACTTTGCAGCGATTTGTCACTTGAATCTCCATAGTTTGTAATAATCTTCTGTGTGGCAGACTTCTGAACCCTTGTCTCCTTTCTTCCCGGCTCTCTCACTCCATCACTCTCGAGGAGTTGAGTGTGTGTACTCGCCTAGTTGTGCTTGCGGGGGTTGAGCTCTGGCTCTTTGGTCCCGCCTCTCAACCGTCAATCAACTGGTGTACAGATTCCTGAGCCTATTGGGCTCTATCATATCTACACTTGAAACTGTGTATGGAGTCAGCCTCCACCACATCACTGCCTAATGTATTCCATCTGTTAACTACTCTGACACTGAAGAAGTTCCTTCTAACGCCTCTGTGGCTCATGTGGGTACTCAGTTTCCACCTGTGTCCCCTTGTTCGCGTCCCACCAGTGTTGAATAGTTTATCCCTGTCCACCCGGTCAGGGTGGACAGGGATAAACTATTCTGAGGATTTTGTAGGTTGTGATCATGTCTCCCCTTACTCTTCTGCCTTCCAGTGTCGTAAGGTGCATTTCCCGCAGCCTTTCCTCGTAACTCACGCCTCTTAGTTCTAGGACTAGTCTAGTGGCATACCTTAGGACTTTTTCCAGCTTCGTCTTGTGCTTGACAAGGTACGGGCTTCATGCTGGGGCCGCATACTCCAAGATTGATCTTACATATGTGGTGTACAAGATTCTGAATGATTCCTTACACAGGTTCCTGAAGGCTGTTCTGATGTTAGCCAGCCTCGCATATGCCGCAGACGTTATTCTTTTTATGTGGGCTTCAGGAGACAGGTTTGGTGTGATACCAACTCCTAGATCTTTCTCTCTGTCCGTTTCATTAAGTACTTCATCTCCTATTCTGTATTCTGTGTCTGGCCTCCTGTTTCCACTGCCTAGTTTCATTACTTTGCATTTACTCGGGTTGAACTTCAACAGCCATTTGTTAGACCATTCACTCAGTCTGTCTAGGTCATCTTGTAGCCTCCTCCTATCGTCCTCAGTTTCAATCCTCCTCATAATTTTTGCATCATCGGTAAACATTGAGAGAAACGATTCTATACCCTCTGGGAGATCATTTACATATATCAGAAACGGTATAGGTCCAAGGACTGACCCCTGCGGGACTCCACTCGTAACGTCTCGCCAATCTGAGACCTCACCCTTCACACTGACTCGTTGTCTCCTGTTGCTTAGGTACTCCTGTATCCAACGGAGTACCTTCCCTTTCACTCCAGCCTGCATCTCCAGCTTTTTCACTAGCCTCTTGTGTGGTACTGTATCAAAGGCTTTCTGACAATCCAAAAATATGCAGTCTGCCCACCCTTCTCTTTCTTACCTTATTTTTGTTACCTGGTCGTAGAATTCAAGTAACCCTGTGAGGCAGGACCTTCCATCCCTGAACCCATGTTGATGCTGTGTTACAAAGTTCCTTCGCTCCAGATGCTCCACTAGCTTTCTTTGCACAATCTTCTCCATCAGCTTGCATGGTATGCAGGTTAGGGACTCTGGTCTGTAGTTCAGTGCCTCCTGTCTATCCCCTTTCTTGTATATCGGGACTACGTTAGCTGCTTTCCAAATTTCTGGCAGTTCCCCTGTTGCCAGTGATTTGTTATACACTATGGAGAGTGGTAGGCACAGTTCTTCTGCTCCTTCCTTTAGTATCCAAGGGGAGATTCCATCTGGGCCTATAGCCATTGTCACATCCAACTCTAGTAAACACTTCCTTACTTCCCCGCTGGTAATCTCAAACTCTTCCAGTGGTTCCTGGTTAGCTATTCCCTCTCTTATCTCTGGAATTTCTCCTTGCTCTACGGTGAAGATCTCCTGGAATTTCTTATTCAGTTCCTTTGTGTGTGTGTGTGTTTACTAGTTGTGTTTTTGCGGGGGTTGAGCTTTGCTCTCTCGGCCCGCCTCTCAACTGTCAATCAACTGTTTACTAACTACTTTTCTTTTTCCACACCACACACACACACACACCCCAGGAAGCAGCCCGTGACAGCTGACTAACTCCCAGGTACCTATTTACTGCTAGGTAACAGGGGCACTTAGGGTGAAAGAAACTTTGCCCATTTGTTTCTGCCTCGTGCGGGAATCGAACCCGCGCCACAGAATTACGAGTCCTGCGCGCTATCCACCGGGCTACGAGGCCCTGTGTGTGTGTGTGTGTACTCACCTATATGTACTCACCTATATGTGCTTGCAGGATCGAGCATTGACTCTTGGATCCCGCCTTTCGAGCATCGGTTGTTTACAGCAATGACTCCTGTCCCATTTCCCTATCATACCTGGTTTTAAAATTATGAATAGTATTTGCTTCCACAACCTGTTCCTGAAGTGCATTCCATTTCCCCACTACTCTCACGCTAAAAGAAAACTTCCTTACATCTCTGTGACTCATCTGAGTTTCAAGCTTCCATCCATGTCCTCTCGTTCTGTTACTATTCCGTGTGAACATTTCGTCTATGTCCACTCTGTCAATTCCTCTGAGTATCTTATACGTTCCTATCATGTCCCCCCTCTCCCTTCTTCTTTCTAGTGTCGTAAGGCACAGTTCCCTCAGGCGCTCTTCATACCCCATCCCTCGTAGCTCTGGGACGAGTCTCGTTGCAAACCTCTGAACCTTTTCCAGTTTCATTATATGCTTCTTCAGATGGGGACTCCATGATGAGGCGGCATACTCTAAGACTGGCCTTACGTAGGCAGTGTAAAGCGCCCTAAATGCCTCCTTACTTAGGTTTCTGAATGATGTTCTAACTTTTGCCAGTGTAGAGTACGCTGCTGTCGTTATCCTATTAATATGTGCCTCAGGAGATAGATTAGGTGTTACGTCCACCCCCAGGTCTCTTTCACGCGTCGTTACAGGTAGGCTGTTCCCCTTCATTGTGTACTGTCCCTTTGGTCTCCTATCTCCTAGTCCCATTTCCATAACTTTACATTTGCTCGTGTTGAATTCTAGTAGCCATTTCTCTGACCATCTCTGCAATCTGTTCAGGTCCTCTTGGAGGATCCTGCAATCCTCATCTGTCACAACTCTTCTCATCAACTTTGCATCATCCGCAAACATCGACATGTAGGACTCTACGCCTGTAAACATGTCGTTAACATACACAAGAAATAGAATTGGTCCCAGCACCGATCCTTGTGGTACTCCACTTGTTACTGTTCGCCAGTCCGACTTCTCGCCCCTTACCGTAACTCTTTGGCTCCTTCCTGTTAGGTAGTTCCTTATCCATTCTAGGACCTTTCCCCCCACCCCCGCCTGCCTCTCGAGCTTGAACAGCAGTCTCATGTGCGGTACTGTATCAAAGGCTTTTTGGCAGTCCAGAAATATGCAGTCTGCCCAACCATCTCTGTCCTGTCTTATCCTCGTTATTTTATCATAGAATTCCAGAAGGTTTGTTAGGCACGATTTCCCTGTCCAGAACCCATGTTGATGTTTGTTCACAAACCTAATGTTCTCCAGGTGTGCAACCAGTCGTAGCCTAATTATTCTTTCCAGTATTTTACAGGGGATGCTTGTCAGTGATACAGGTCTGTAGTTAAGTGCCTCCTCCCTATCTCCTTTCTTGAAGATCGGCACGACATTTGCCTTCTTCCAGCAACTGGGCAATTCTCCTGACATAAGTGACTCATTAAAGATCATTGCCAGAGGCACGCTGAGGGCCTGTGCTGCTTCTTTTAGTATCCACGGTGATACTTTGTCTGGTCCAACTGCTTTAGTTGCATCTAGAGTTGTCAACTGTTTCATTACCTCCTCTGCTGTCACCTCTATATCTGATAGTCTTTCATCTAGGGTAACCCCTTCCAACAATGGGAGCTGCTCAGGCTCGGTAGTGAACACTCCATGGAAACTGGCATTCAGTGCCTCGCAGATTTCCTTGTCACTTTCAGTATATGCCCCCTCTGTCTTCCTTAGTCTTGTCACTTGGTCGTTCACCGACATTTTTCTTCTTATATGACTGTGTAGTAACTTAGGTTGTTTTTTCGCTTTGATTGCAATATCGTTCTCATAGTCCCTTTCCGATGTTCGTCTTATGTTAATGTAATCGTTCCTAGCTCTGTTGTATCTGCTTCTGTTGTCCTCTGTTCTTTGTCTTCTGTACTTCCTCCACTCCCGCCTGCTGGCCATTTTTGCTTCCTGACACTGTCTATTAAACCATGGGTTATTATATTCCTTCTTATTTTTTCCCTTTACCGTTGGTATAAATCTCTCTTCGGCCTCCTGGCATTTCTGTATGACTAGGTCCATCATATCTTGGACTGTTTTTCCTCTAATTTCTTCCTCCCACTGCACTTCACCCAGATAGTCCCTTATCCTCATATAGTCCCCTTTCCTGTAGTCAGCTCTCCTTTCCCAGATCTCTTGTCCCATGGTCATAATTTTGAATTCCATCATGTAGTCAAAGACTAGGACACAATGGTCACTGGCCCCTAGAGGTATTTCATGCTCTAAATTCTCGATATCTTCTACGTTCTGGGTGAAAATCAGGTCTAATAGGCTCGGTGCATCTCCTCCTCTTTCCCTTGTGTCTTCCTTCACATGTTGTGTCAGGAAATTCCTGTCTATAACATCTACTAATTTTGCTCCCCACGTTTCATCCCCTCCATGGGGATTCCTTGATTCCCAATTTATCTCTCCATGATTTAGGTCCCCCATGATCAGCAGCTTCGCTCTCATTCTGTGGGCTAGTGTTGCTGCCTTCTGCAGTTCATCAATACATGCTTTGTTGTTGTCATCATACTCCTGCCTGGGTCTTCTACTGTTTGGTGGGGGATTGTAGATTACCATGATCACAATCTTCCTCCCATCTACTGTCAGAGTTCCATGTATGAAGCTTGTGCACTCATTGGTAACTCGATTTCCCAGGTCTTCAAACTTCCATTTCCGCTTTATTAGGAGTGCTACTCCCCCTCCCTGTCTCTGTGTCCTCTCTTTTCGTATCACCTGGTACCCTTCAGGAAAGATAGCATCTGAGATCATGTCATTAATTTTAGTTTCCACAATTGCAACTATGTCAGGATCTGCTTCACTCACTCTTTCTTTTATCTCTTCTGCTTTATTAGATACCCCATCAGCATTGGTGTACCAAACCTTGAGATTCTTCATGGAAACTCTTGTACCAGAGTTCTCCCTTTCTCTGGGGGTCTGGGGGGATCTGGGGGATGTCTGGGGGGTGACTGGGGGCAGAGGGGATCTGGGGGATCTGGGGGGTGTCTGGGGGATGACTGGGGGCGGGGAGGGTCCGGGGGATGTGTGTGTGTGTGTGTGTGTGTGTGTGTGTGTGTGTGTGTGTGTGTGTGTGTGTAGAGAGATGTTGTGCTAGAGCTACCTCTAAAAGCCTTGATCAGATGCCGTTCATCTTAGTATGATAATTGTGTAAAAGTTCTAAACGTAGAATTTTGGTGAAATTAGCTTTAATATTATTGTGATTAACATTATTACATATATTGCAAGAGTGTTGATGAGTGGAGCGTGAGTGTTGTAGGTGTAGTAGAGTGAGGGCATTATGGTGGTGGTGTAGAGTGAAGGTGTCCCTGTCGCAGACGGCAGCCTGCAGTGCCTGGGGTCGTGGGTGGGACACGACGGCAACAACTACCTGGCCGTGTGGGACTCGAGCGTCAGGCCCGGGGACCACCACCACCCCGTCTACAAGTGTGGGGTGAGTACTCCACCCGCTGCTGCTTCTCCCACTCCAACCTAACCTCTGCTCCTCACTACCCTTAACCTCTGCTCCTCACTACCCTTAACCTGCACCTCTCCCTTTATCAACGTAATCCTCATGTGTTAAGCTCCATCAACTCCTCTCGCTCTATGCTCTTTACATACTTCCCTAAATTTAAAAAAATATACAAATGTAACCTAAATTTTTATAAATCCAACTGGAAAACATCGGGGGAAATAGAGACCTTTGACAAGCCGCCGGCTTCGTGTCCTCGTCGAGGCCACTAGTATTAGTGGCCTCGTTTGATTAGTGCAGTAACTTCTTCCCGCATGTATACTTGGCTATACTTGCCTGCCAGGCTGTGTATACTTGGCTATACCTGCCTGCCAGGCTGTGTATACCTGGCTATACCTGCCTGCCAGGCTGTGTATACCTGGCTATACCTGCCTGCCAGGCTGTGTATACCTGGCTATACCTGCCTGCCAGGCTGTGTATACCTGGCTATACTTGCCTGCCAGGCTGTGTATACCTGGCTATACCTGCCTGCCAGGCTGTGTATACCTGGCTATACTTGCCGGCCAGGATGTGTATACCTGGCTATACCTGCCTGCCAGGATGTGTATACCTGGCTATACCTGCCTGCCAGGATGTGTATACCTGGCTATACCTGCCTGCCAGGATGTGTATACCTGGCTATACCTGCCTGCCAGGCTGTGTATACCTGGCTATACTTGCCTGCCAGGCTGTGTATACCTGGCTATACTTGCCTGCCAGGCTGTGTATACCTGGCTATACTTGCCTGCCAGGCTGTGTACACCTGGCTATACTTGCCGGCCAGGATGTGTATACCTGGCTATACCTGCCTGCCAGGCTGTGTATACCTGGCTATACCTGCCTGCCAGGATGTGTATACCTGGCTATACCTGCCTGCCAGGCTGTGTATACCTGGCTATACTTGCCTGCCAGGATGTGTATACCTGGCTATACTTGCCGGCCAGGCTGTGTATACCTGGCTATACCTGCCTGCCAGGCTGTGTATACCTGGCAATACTTGCCTGCCAGGATGTGTATACCTGGCTATACTTGCCTGCCAGGCTGTGTATACCTGGCTATACTTGCCTGCCAGGCTGTGTACACTTGGCTATACTTGCCTGCCAGGCTGTGTATACCTGGCTATACCTGCCTGCCAGGCTGTGTATACCTGGCTATACTTGCCTGCCAGGATGTGTATACCTGGCTATACTTGCCTGCCAGGATGTGTATACCTGGCTATACCTGCCTGCCAGGCTGTGGATACCTGGCTATACTTGCCGGCCAGGATGTGTATACCTGGCTATACTTGCCTGCCAGGCTGTGTATACCTGGCTATACTTGCCGGCCAGGATGTGTATATCTGGCTATACTTGCCGGCCAGGCTGTATACACCTGGCTATACTTGCCTGCCAGGCTGTGTATACCTGGCTATACTTGCCGGCCAGGATGTGTATACCTGGCTATACTTGCCTGCCAGGATGTGTATACCTGGCTATACTTGCCTGCCAGGCTGTGTATACCTGGCTATACCTGCCTGCCAGGCTGTGTATACCTGGCTATACTTGCCTGCCAGGATGTGTATACCTGGCTATACTTGCCTGCCAGGCTGTGTATACCTGGCTATACCTGCCTGCCAGGCTGTGTATACCTGGCTATACTTGCCTGCCAGGCTGTGTACACCTGGCTATACCTGCCTGCCAGGCTGTGTACACCTGGCTATACCTGCCTGCCAGGCTGTGTATACCTGGCTATACTTGCCTGCCAGGATGTGTATACCTGGCTATACTTGCCTGCCAGGCTGTGTATACCTGGCTATACCTGCCTGCCAGGCTGTGTATACCTGGCTATACTTGCCTGCCAGGATGTGTATACCTGGCTATACTTGCCTGCCAGGCTGTGTATACCTGGCTATACCTGCCTGCCAGGCTGTGTATACCTGGCTATACCTGCCTGCCAGGATGTGTATACCTGGCTATACTTGCCTGCCAGGCTGTGTATACCTGGCTATACCTGCCTGCCAGGATGTATACACCTGGTACAGTGGTTTCATTACTTATTAATTACTTTTTGAGAAGGGGGAGAGGTGGGGGGATAGATAAATGGATAAATAAATGGATGAAGATGGAAGGATTGATGGATGGATGGGTGGATTGATGGGTGGATGGGTTTGGATTGATGGGTGGGTGGGTGGATTGATGGATGGATGGGTGGATTCATGGGTGGGTGGATGGGTGGATTGATGGGTGGATGGGTTTGGATTGATGGGTGGGTGGGTGGATTGATGGGTGGGTGGGTGAATTGATGGATGGGTGGGTGGGTGGATTGATGGATGGATGGGTGGGTGGATTGATGGGTGGGTGGGTGGATTGATGGGTGGGTGGGTGGATTGATGGGTGGGTGGGTGGGTGGATTGATGGGTGGGTGGATTGATGGGTGGGTGGGTGGATTGATGGGTGGGTGCTCGCCTAGTTGTGCTTGCGGGGGTTGAGATCTTGCTCTTTCGGCCCGCCTCTCAACTGTCAACCAATTGTTACTTGCTAAACTAATTTTTGTTTTCACACTCCCCCAGGAAGCAGCCCGTAACAGCTGTCTAACTCTCAGGTACCTATTTATTGCTAGGAAATAGGAGAATCACGGTGAAAGAAACTTTGCCCATTGTTTTTCCCTGGTGCCGGGGAATCGAACCCCGGGCCACAGAGTTACGTGCCAGCAGGATGTCCACTCAGCCACCGGCCCCCTGGATATGTGGTGATCATGTCTCCCCCGAGCTCTTCTGTCCTCGAGCGACGTGAGGTGCAGTTCACGCAGCATTTCCTCGTAACTCATGCCTCTTAGTTCTGGGACTAGTCTAGTGGCATACCTCTGAACTTTTTCCAGCTTAGTCTTGTGCTTGATAAGGTACGGACTCCATGCTGGGGCCGCATACTCCAGGATTGGTCTTACATATGTGGTATACAAGGTTCTGAAAGATTCCTAATTCAGGTTTCTGAAGGCAGTTCTGATGTTAGCCAGCCTCGCATACGCCGCCGATGTTATTCTTTTGATGTGGGCTTCAGAAGACAGGTTTGGTGTGATATCAACTCCTAGATCTTTCTTTGTCCGTTTCATGAAGGACTTCATCTCCCATTCGGTCTCCTGTGTCTGGCCTCCTGTTTCCACCGCCTAGTTTCATTACCTTACATTTACTTGGACTGAACTTTAGCACCCATGTATTGGATCATTCCTTCAATTTGTCTAGGTCATCTTGTGGCCTAATACTATCCTCCTCGGTCCTAATCCTCCTCATAACTTTTTGCATCAGCAAACAATTAGAGGAACGAGTCTATTCCCAGACTCGTAGGTTACAGGGAGTTAATTAGGTAGTGCTTACTTTTTATCTTAAACTTGTTGAGAGAGGTACAGTCTTTAACATGATTGGGAAGGTCATTCCACATTCTGGGTCCCTTGACTTGTAAAGCATTTCTACTTTAAGTCGCACTCTTGGAATATCAAAAAGGTATTTGTTTCTGGTGTGGTGCTCATGGGTTCTGTTACAACCTTCAATGAAGCTGTCATTGAAGGTTGTACTTGACATTACATTACATTACAGTAGACATTACAGTTCAGCGTTTTATATATATATATATATATATATATATATATATATATATATATATATATATATATATATATATATATATGTATATATATATATATATATATATATATATATATATATATATATATATGTATATATATATATATGTCGTACCTAGTAGCCAGAATACACTTCTCGGCCTACTATGCAAGGCCCGATTTGCCTAATAAGCCAAGTTTTCCTGAATTAATATATTTTCTCTATTTTTTTTCTTATGAAATGATAAAGCTACCCATTTCATTATGTATGGGGTCAAATTTTTTTTATTGGAGATAAAATTAACGTAGATATATGACCGAACCTAACCAACCCTACCTAACCTATCTCTATAGGTTAGGTTAGGTAGCCGAAAAAGTTAGGTAGGTTAGGTAGTAGAAAAACAATTAATTCATGAAAACTTGGCTTATTAGGCAAATTGGGCCTTGCATAGTAGGCCGAGAAGTGCATTCTGGCTACTAGGTACGACATATATATATATATATATATATGTCGTACCTAGTAGCCAGAACTCACTTCTCAGCCTACTATTCAAGGCCCGATTTGCCTAATAAGCCAAGTTTTCCTGAATTAATATATTTACTATAATTTTTTTCTTATGAAATGATAAAGCAACCCTTTTCTCTATGTATGAGGTCAATTTTTTTTTATTGGAGTTAAAATTAACGTAGATATATGACCGAACCTAACCAACCCTACCTAACCTAACCTAACCTATATTTATAGGTAAGGTTAGGTTAGGTAGCCAAAAAAAGCTAGGTTAGGTTAGGTTAGGTAGGTTAGGTAGACGAAAAAACATTAATTCATGAAAACTGGGCTTATTAGGCAAATCGGGCCTTGAATAGTAGGCTGAGAAGTGCGTTCTGGCTATTAGGTACGACATATATATATATATATATATATATATATATATATATATATATATATATATATATATATGTTTCATTGAATATGACCGCATATTCTGTATTAATTATTTTCTGGTTTAGGGCTTCTATCCCTCTATTTTCTTAGCATCAGGGCTTAATTGAAATAGGAGTTCTCCAAAACTCATTTTCGTACTTTTAAGGTGAAGAAAAGAAGTGATTTACTATAGAGTGTATTACACTTATTTGTATAATTTGCACGACGTTTCGAACCTCCATGGTTCATTCTCAAGTGAACAGATCTTACATTACTAGTTGATTTTATACCCGCATTAGGTCAGGTGATAATACAATGAAGGTGAAAACATGGGGGGATACATAAGGGATAAACATAGGGGCTGCAGAAGGCTTATTGGCCCATACGAGGCATCTCCTATCCAAACACAAAGATTAATCCAGTGTAATTGGCCTGTTATGTTGGACATTGTCTTCTGTGTTGGCATCGATATGTTCTTGTCTTGTCCTTACTCTCATGGTGGGTAGAGTAAATAGTTCCGTGATTTGGGTGTTCATGGTAGGTCGCTCTATTCTTATGTGAATTGCCTCAAGAATTTGTAATCTTCTTGAATCTTGGGTTTTGTCTATTATGCAAGTATTCTTGTTCAACATTTCTCTTGTTAGAGTAATGTCATGGGCTTGTCTCATGTGATTCCTAGGGGCACCAGATTGAAGATGGCATGTCAAACGCCTCGTCAGCTTGGTCGACGTCATACCTATGTACTTACATTGAAGGTTACATCCTTCGTGGGGGCAAGTGTACATGTATACAACGCTTGACTGCTGTAGAGGGTTCTCCGTCGGCTTCGGGCTGTTTTTGATAAGGAGTTCGGAAGTCTTCTTGGTTTTGTAGAATATTATCAGGTTTATGTTTTGGTTAGGAGTAGTGCTTTTTACTCCTTTACGGATTATTTCTTTCATTATTCTTTCCTCTTTTATATGTTCACTGTGCATGGTTGATTTGTAATATAATTTTATTGGGGGTGTTGTGGTTTCAGTTCTAGGTTCTGAATTATACCAACGGTCCAAGTGTCTTCTTATAGCAGCGTTTATTTCCGCGTTGCTATATCCGTTGTTCACCAATACCTGAGTTACTCTTTCAAACTCTCTACTCACGTTGCTCCATTCAGAGCAGTGGGTAAGCGCTCGACGAATATAAGCATTGAGAACACTGGCTTTGTATCTTTGGGGGCACTCACTTCTACCGTTCAGGCATAATCCTATGTTGGTGGGCTTGGTATATATATATATATATATATATATATATATATATATATATATATATATATATATATATATATATATATATATATATATATATATATAATATATATATGTCGTACCTAGTAGCCAGAACGCACTTTTTGGCCTACTATTCATGGCCCGATTTGCCTAATAAGCCAAGTTTTCCTGAATATAATATATTTTATATTAATTAATTTTTTTCTTATGAAATGATAAATCTACCCTTTTCATTATGAATGAGGTCAATTTTTCTTTATTGGAGTTAAAATTAACGTAGATATATGACCGAACCTAACCAACCCTACCTAACCTAACCTAACCTATCTTTATAGGTTAGGTTAGGTTAGGTAGCCGAAAAAGTTAGGTTAGGTTAGGTAGGTTAGGTAGTCGAAAAACAATTAATTCATGAAAACTTGGCTTATTAGGCAAATCGGGCATTGCATAGTAGGTTGAGAAGTGCGTTCTGGCTACTAGGTACGACATATATATGTATATATATATATATATATGTATATATATATATATATATATATATATATATATATATATATATATATATATAATATTATTAGTATATTTTGGTAGCAGTCTTTCCTGTAGACATATATTATTAAATATGACCGAAAAAGTAAGATTAATAATTCTAACACGAATTTTCTCGATCTTTCGTACGTTTCTTTTCACTGTTGGTGGTAATTCAAAAATCAATTCTCCAAAATTCATTTTTATTTCTAGTCTGACGCGACACTTGAGCGCGTTTCTTAAAACTTATTACATTTTCAAAGACTTTAGTTTACACATACACAACTGAATAGAACTTACACATCTTCGATTTGTTTATATCTACATTTGAGTGAGGTGGATGGGGTGAGGTGGTATTAATAGCGTATTAAATTCCTAAACACGACAGAACATGAAACAATGGGTATTGAATGGAAGTGATTGTAGAAAGCCTATTGGTCCATATTTCTTGATGCTTCTATACTGGAGCGGAGTCTTGAGGGGGTAGAATATAGTTGTGCATTAATTGGCTGTTGATTGCTGGTGTTGACTTCTTGATGTGTAGTGCCTCGCAGACGTCAAGCCGCCTGCTATCGCTGTATCTATCGATGATTTCTGTGTTGTTTACTAGGATTTCTCTGGCGATGGTTTGGTTGTGGGAAGAGATTATATGTTCCTTAATGGAGCCCTGTTGCTTATGTATCGTTAAACGCCTAGAAAGAGATGTTGTCTTGCCTATATACTGGGTTTTTTGGAGCTTACAGTCCCCAAGAGGGCATTTGAAGGCATAGACGACGTTGGTCTCTTTTAAAGCGTTCTGCTTTGTGTCTGGAGAGTTTCTCATGAGTAGGCTGGCCGTTTTTCTGGTTTTATAGTAAATCGTCAGTTGTATCCTCTGATTTTTGTCTGTAGGGATAACGTTTCTATTAACAATATCTTTCAGGACCCTTTCCTCCGTTTTATGAGCTGTGGAAAAGAAGTTCCTGTAAAATAGTCTAATTGGGGGTATAGGTGTTGTGTTAGTTGTCTCTTCAGAGGTTGCATGGCGTTTCACTTTCCTTCTTATGATGTCTTCGACGAAACCATTGGAGAAGCCGTTGTTGACTAGGACCTGCCTTACCCTACAGAGTTCTTCGTCGACTTGCTTTCATTCTGAGCTGTGGCTGAGAGCACGGTCGACATAAGCGTTAACAACACTCCTCTTGTACCTGTCTGGGCAGTCGCTGTTGGCATTTAGGCACATTCCTATGTTCGTTTCCTTAGTGTAGACTGCAGTGTGGAAACCTCCACTCTTTTCCATGACTGTTACATCTAGAAAGGGCAGCTTCCCATCCTTTTCCATCTCGTAAGTGAAACGCAGCACGGAACTCTGCTCAAATGCCTCCTTCAGCTCCTGCAGATGTCTGACATCTGGTACTTGTGTAAAAATGTCGTCAACATACCTGCAGTATATGGCCGGTTTCAAGTTCATGTCGACTAAGACTTTTTGCTCGATGGTACCCATGTAGAAGTTTGCAAACAGGACACCTAGGGGAGAACCCATGGCGACCCCATCTACTTGCTTATACATGTGCCCATCCGGGCTCAAGAAGGGTGCCTCTTTAGTACAAGCTTGGAGTAGTTTCCTTAGAATATTTTCTGGTATGTCAAGAGGAGTACAGGCCGGATCACGATACACTCTGTCGGCTATCATCCCGATTGTCTCGTCCACAGGTACGTTGGTAAACAGTGATTCTACGTCCAACGAGGCTCTTATCCCTGTGGCCCGTGTGCCCCGCAGTAAGTCAACAAATTCCTTTGGAGACTTCAGGCTGAAGGCGCAAGGGACATAAGGAGTCAGCAGGCCGTTGAGTCGCTTCGTCAGTCTGTACGTGGGTGTGGGTATCTGGCTGATGATTGGCCGAAGTGGGTTTCCAGGCTTGTGTGTCTTGACATTTCCATACGCATATCCAGGTTTATATTCCCCAATAATCTTTGGCAGGTGGAGTCCGGATTTCTTGGCGTTCACAGTTTCGATCAGTTTGTTGACCTTTGCTTTCAATTCGGCTGTAGTGTCCTTCGTTACCCTTTGGAATTTAGTTTGGTCAGAGAGTATGAGGTTCATTTTCGCCAGATATTCGTCTTTTTTAAGAATGACATATATTGGCGACTTGTCACCTCTCCTGACAACTATCTCCTTGTTCTCACGAAGGCTTTTAGCTGCCGCTATGAGCTCGGGGGACACTATGGTGCTTCTGTAGTTGAGGCAACTACAGAACCACCATCTAACTACTACTACACCATCTGTACTGTAGCTGTGTGTCCCACACCATCTGTACTGTAGCTATGTGTCCCACACCACCTGTACTGTAGCTGTGTGTCCCACACCATCTGTACTGTAGCTGTGTGTCCCACACCATCTGTACTGTAGCTGTGTGTCCCACACCATCTATACTGTCCTGTAGCTGTGTGTCCCACACCATCTGTACTGTAGCTGTGTCCCCCACACCATCTATACTGTCCTGTAGCTGTGTGTCCCACACCATCTGTACTGTAGCTGTGTGTCCCACACCATCTGTACTGTAGCTGTGTCCCCCACACCATTTGTACTGTAGCTATGTGTCCCACACCACCTGTACTGTACTGTAGCTGTGTGTCCCACACCACCTGTCCTGTAGCTGTGTGTCCCACACCACCTGTACTGTCCTATAGCTGTGTGTCCCACACCACCTGTCCTGTAGCTGTGTGTCCCACACCACCTGTCCTGTAGCTGTGTGTCCCACACCACCTGTCCTGTAGCTGTGTGTCCCACACCACCTGTCCTGTAGCTGTGTGTCCCACACCACCTGTCCTGTAGCTGTGTGTCCCACACCACCTGTCCTGTAGCTGTGTGTCCCACACCACCTGTCCTGTAGCTGTGTGTCCCACACCACCTGTCCTGTAGCTGTGTGTCCCACACCACCTGTCCTGTAGCTGTGTGTCCCACACCACCTGTCCTGTAGCTGTGTGTCCCACACCACCTGTCCTGTAGCTGTGTGTCCCACACCACCTGTCCTGTAGCTGTGTGTCCCACACCACCTGTCCTGTAGCTGTGTGTCCCACACCACCTGTCCTGTAGCTGTGTGTCCCACACCACCTGTACTGGTATTTGTCACGGCGAGTGGTTTAGTGCTCGCCATCACCATCCACACCTGCATGTTGCCTCTCAGATATATTCTTCCTGTGTGTCACGTGTGACTGTCCCTGTGTGTGTGTGTGTGTGTCACGTGTGACTGTCCCTGTGTGTGTGTGTGTGTCACGTGTGACTGTCCCTGTGTGTGTGTGTCACGTGTGACTGTCCCTGTGTGTGTGTGTGTGTGTCACGTGTGACTGTCCCTGTGTGTCACGTGTGACTGTCCCTGTGTGTGTGTGTGTGTGTGTGTGTGTCACGTGTGACTGTCCCTGTGTGTCACGTGTGACTGTCCCTGTGTGTCACGTGTGACTGTCCCTGTGTGTCACGTGTGACTGTCCCTGTGTGTCACGTGTGACTGTCCCTGTGTGTCACGTGTGACTGTCCCTGTGTGTCACGTGTGACTGTCCCTGTGTGTGTGTGTGTGTGTGTGTCACGTGTGACTGTCCGTGTGTGTCACGTGTGACTGTCCCTGTGTGTGTGTGTGTCACGTGTGACTGTCCCTGTGTGTCACGTGTGACTGTCCCTGTGTGTCACGTGTGACTGTCCCTGTGTGTCACGTGTGACTGTCCCTGTGTGTCACGTGTGACTGTCCCTGTGTGTCACGTGTGACTGTCCCTGTGTGTCACGTGTGACTGTCCCTGTGTGTCACGTGTGACTGTCCCTGTGTGTCACGTGTGACTGTCCCTGTGTGTCACGTGTGACTGTCCCTGTGTGTCACGTGTGACTGTCCCTGTGTGTCACGTGTGACTGTCCCTGTGTGTCACGTGTGACTGTCCGTGTCACTAACCTGAGGTAAGCTTATTGAACCAAAAGTGGTCATAGTCTAGCCTGTAATGTAAACTTGATTCAGTGTGTCTCAGATATTGTTTCATTGCCAGGTGTGTAGCCAGGTGTATAGCCAGGTGTGTAGCCAGGTGTATAGCCAGGTGTGTAGCCAGGTGTTTAACAGTTACTGTGTGTGCAGATGTTCCGTGAGGAGGCGGGCACCGGAGTGGTGTTCCTGGCCTTCAGTGAGGACTCCACCTGCACCAGCGCCCTCTCTTCCCCTACTGCTGGGTAAGTCTCCTCCTCCCCTACTGCTGGGTAAGTGTTATAATAAATGGTGGGCTTGCTATGGGGAATCTAGTGCTATTCAGGGGTAAGGTCAGTCAGAATAAAGATGTATCTATTTGGGGAGATCAGTAAGGCCCGGCCCCCATGGAAACTAGAAGTAGTGCTGACTACTTGACTACACAACAAGGTCAGTCTAGGGAATGATCAAGATCTCCTACACAGGAAGAAGGGATACTCTTATAATTCATGTACTTATTTATTAACCCCTTAACTGCCCCCATATATATTCACACCAATAACAATAATAATAATAACTTTACCACACTACCTTACGTTAAAAGCCTTGGTCCACATAAACAGGACATAAGGTTTTACACTGAGCACAAGCTAGGGTAAAGCTCTACTATTGAATAACTTGATGTTAGTCAGCTTAGGGTAGGGGGACCACGTGGTTCCAATGGGACCCCCTTTAGAATAACTAGTAATATAAACTCTAAAAACACCTACTACACACAAAATAGACTACTCTACACATAGAACATGAGTATGCCAGAGATTGAATAATGTACTCAGTATATACTTATCTTGAACAAGACACAGAAATAAGGAAACGAAGAGGAAGGAGAGGGAGTTCCTTTCACCACAGCCAGCAACCAGAGAAGGCCGCTTCTGCCCAGATCATGCAGCCTCCCGCATCGTGTGGTGCCGGGAAGAGCCTAATTGATCGTGCAGCTAAGCACATTAAAAATCTTCCCCTATGCAACGTATTGTTACTTTACAAATGATTAAAGTATTAGTAAACATAGTTGGTGCCTATGTTATTATTTAATAATCAACCCCCAGCTCAGTCTTTAAATGCTCTTTGAGAAACAAGAATAGTCTTACGTCTGGCAGGGAAGATACAAACAGACACATCGAGTTGCGTTCAACTATACTATAGGAAAGTTTAATAACTCAATTTTGACCTCTGGTTTCCACTGAAGAACCCAGGGTCGTAACACTGTCTCCTCCTCCCCTACTGCTGGGTAAGCCCCCTCCTCCCCTACTGCTGGGTAAGTCTCCTCCTCCCCTACTGCTGGGTAAGTCTCCTCCTCCCCTACTGCTGGGTAAGTCTCCCTCCTCCCCTACTGCTGGGTAAGTCTCCTCCTCCCCTACTGCTGGTTAAGTCTCCTCCTCCCCTACTGCTGGTTAAGTCTCCTCCTCCCCTACTGCTGGTTAAGTCTCCTCCTCCCCTACTGCTGGTTAAGTCTCCTCCTCCCCTACTGCTGGGTAAGTCTCCCTCCTCCCCTACTGCTGGGTAAGTCTCCCTCCTCCCCTACTGCTGGGTAAGTCTCCCTCCTCCCCTACTGCTGGGTAAATCTCCTCCTCCCCTACTGCTGGGTAAGTCTCCTCCTCCCCTACTGCTGGTTAAGTCTCCTCCTCCCCTACTGCTGGTTAAGTCTCCTCCTCCCCTACTGCTGGGTAAGTCTCCCTCCTCCCCTACTGCTGGGTAAGTCTCCCTCCTCCCCTACTGCTGGGTAAATCTCCCTCCTCCCCTACTCCTGGGTAAGTCTCCTCCTCCCCTACTGCTGGGTAAGTCTCCTCCTCCCCTACTGCTGGGTAAGTCTCCTCCTCCCCTACTGCTGGGTAAGTCTCCTCCTCCCCTACTGCTGGGTAAGTCTCCCTCCTCCCCTACTGCTGGGTAAGTCTCCTCCTCCCCTACTTGATGGATGCATGGTAAGTCCCCTACTGCTGGGTAAGTCTCCCCTCCCCTACTGCTGGGTAAGTCTCCTCCTCCCCTACTGCTGGGTAAGTCTCCTCCTCCCCTACTGCTGGGTAAGTCTCCTCCTCCCCTACTGCTGGGTAAGTCTCCCTCCTCCCCTACTGCTGGGTAAGTCTCCCTCCTCCCCTACTGCTGGGTAAGTCTCCCTCCTCCCCTACTGCTGGGTAAGCCTCCTCCTCCCCTACTGCTGGGTAAGTCTCCTCCTCCCCTACTGCTGGGTAAGTCTCCCTCCTCCCCTACTTCTGGGTAAGTCTCCCTCCTCCCCTACTGCTGGGTAAGCCCCCTCCTCCCCTTCTGCTGGGTAAGTCTCCTCCTCCCCTACTGCTGGGTAAGCCCCCTCCTCCCCTACTGCTGGGTAAGTCTCCTCCTCCCCTACTGCTGGGTAAGTCTCCTCCTTCCCCACTGCTGGGTAAGCCCCCTCCTCCCCTACTGCTGGGTAAGTCTCCTCCTCCCCTACTGCTGGGTAAGTCTCCTCCTTCCCCACTGCTGGGTAAGTCTCCCTCCTCCCCTACTGCTGGGTAAGTCTCCCTCCTCCCCTACTGCTGGGTAAGCCCCCTCCTCCCCTTCTGCTGGGTAAGTCTCCTCCTCCCCTACTGCTGGGTAAGCCCCCTCCTCCCCTACTGCTGGGTAAGTCTCCTCCTCCCCTACTGCTGGGTAAGTCCCCCTCCTCCCCTACTGCTGGGTAAGTCCCCCTCCTCCCCTACTGCTGGGTAAGTCCCCCTCCTCCCCTACTGCTGGGTAAGTCTCCCTCCTCCCCTACTGCTGGGTAAGCCTCCCTCCTCCCCTACTGCTGGGTAAGCCTCCCTCCTCCCCTACTGCTGTGTAAGTCCCCTCCTCCCCTACTGCTGGGTAAGTCTCCCTCCTCCCCTACTGCTGGGTAAGCCTCCTCACCCCTACTGCTGGGTAAGTCCCCTCCTTGTTTCGACAAGAAGCAAAGTACAATGCCTTAAGCCAAATTGATGCTTTAGTCAGAGAGCGCTCCCTTTCCCAGATTATTTACACTGATGGATCCTTGCATCAGTCCCATGGTGCAGCTGGAAGTGCAGTTGTTGTGACAGGGAGAGATGGTTCCTTCTCCCATGAGTGTGGAGTACGTTCTAATAACTGGGCCTCCACTCTTCAAACAGAATTGGTTGCCACAATCCTTGCACTCGAGAGGTGCATAGGTTGATAGGTTGGATTATATGAATCCAAAGTTGACACGTTAATTGTAAGTGACTCCTTGTCATCCTTGACTGCCCTCAGCTCCCCAAGGCATAACTGTGACGTGCTTGTGTCTGAAGCTAGACACAGATATGGTGACATAAACAATGATGGAGTCAGAGATTGTGTCCTGTGGATTCCTTCCCATATTGGTCTCCGAATGCATGATAGAACTGATGAGTTGGTGAACACTTCAGCTCGTTAAGAGGGAATTTATTACCATCTTGGACTGCCTTTGAGCTGCCTGAGGGCAGCAATATCCCAGGAACATCATCAAAATCTGGTAGACTTGAGGCAAAGTGACATTCACACCAGTTGCTCCATCTATCGTCGTTCTATTATGCAGGAAGACCCGCACGTCAATGGGTCATCCAATAATGTTAGCAGACTTCTAGATGTTACCACTGCTAGGCTTAGGCTCGGCTACAAGTACCTCTGGGAGTTTGTAACATCTGCTGATGTAGATCTGACTAAATGTAAACTCTGTCAGCAGAACTATTCGCATACTTTGCGTCATTATATAATGGAATGTGAACAAAATCGCGGAATTCAGAGATAACACCATCAATAGTGTCCAAGAAATGTGTAAGTACTTCATTCATAATGATGTGCTGCCGGGACTCTTAGCCAAGTATTCAATATTGGCTTACTGTAGGTAATGCATGCACATGACTGTAAAGCTGCCGCCCAGTTGGGTGGGTGTGGAGCACATGGCTGTAAAGCTGCCGCCCAGTTGGGTGGGTGTGGAGCACATGACTGTAAAGCTGCCGCCCAGTTGGGTGGGTGTGGAGCACATGACTGTAAAGCTCCTGCCCAGTTGGGTGGGTGTGGAGCATATGACTGTAAAGCTGCCGCCCAGTTGGGTGGGTGTGGAGCACATGACTAAAGCTGCCGCCCAGTTGGGTGGGTGTGGAGCACATGACTGTAAAGCTGCCGCCCAGTTGGGTGGGTGTGGAGCACATGACTGTAAAGCTGCCGCCCAGTTGGGTGGGTGTGGAGCACATGACTGTAAAGCTGCCGCCCAGTTGGGGTGGGTGTGGAGCACATGACTGTAAAGCTGCCGCCCAGTTGGGTGGGTGTGGAGCACATGACTGTAAAGCTGCCGCCCAGTTGGGTGGGTGTGGAGCACATGACTGTAAAGCTGCCGCCCAGTTGGGGTGGGTGTGGAGCAACATGACTGTAAAGCTGCCGCCCAGTTGGGGTGGGTGTGGAGCACATGACTGTAAAGCTGCCGCCCAGTTGGGTGGGTGTGGAGCACATGACTGTAAAGCTCCTGCCCAGTTGGGTGGGTGTGGAGCACATGACTGTAAAGCTGCCGCCCAGTTGGGTGGGGGTGGAGCACATGACTGTAAAGCTGCCGCCCAGTTGGGGTGGGTGTGGAGCAACATGACTGTAAAGCTGCCGCCCAGTTGGGGTGGGTGTGGAGCACATGACTGTAAAGCTGCCGCCCAGTTGGGTGGGTGTGCAGCAAGACTAGTAACTGTGTGACTCACCATAGATGTAAAGTGCCTTGTATAGTGACTGTTGTGAGCCTCTTGTTGAATCACTTGTGATACAAGATTATCGATGTGTGTGTTTGTGTAAATGATTGTATATGTCCGTGTGTATGTAACATTAACAATTGTATAGTTAGCTTCAATAGATTGTCAGTTGTTAGTTAAACAAACTCTGGGGTTCATTTACTGAAGCCATTATGTCCCTCTGTAACCCTCTCCACCACCGTCCACGGGATGGGTATGGGGGGCATAATAAAGAAATTGAATTACTCTGAGCAGCAGCAGCAGGTCCCTCCCTCCCTCGTCTGGCATCCCGTGCTGGAGATTCCATCCTCGTAACTCTGCCATATTTTGAGGTTCGTAGAAAGTGTTCTACATTGATGCTAGTTCTGGTAGTGGTGGGGGGGGCAAGGGGTTAAAGAGGGCAGCATGCTAGGGTTAAACCAATCGCGGGTGATCCATGTGTGGGTGAAGATAGGGAGAGAAGAGGACGAGAACTGGAGAGAGAAAAGATGTTTGCAGTGTTGGACAGAGAGGAGTGAGTGCAGAGGGTGTGGGTCGGGAGGCAGGAGTGAGGATGGCTGGAGGGGAGCCAGAGGGCGCAGTGTGAAGAGACGCAGAGGGGAAATAACCCCAGTAGTGGAGGCGGTGACTGATGATGAGAGGAAGAGTTAGTGGTCACGAGTGTGCTTGTGGGTGTTGAGCCTTGGTCAAGCTTCCGTCACTAGAGGTGTGGGAGGGTGTAGCCCAGGAGTGTACACACGGTGTAGTGAGGTGTACTGTCCCTGCAGGTACGAGAACTTCGTGCTCAAGTCTGTGCCGCCGCCGCCCCTGCCCCCCGACGTCAGCTCCGCCACCTGCGCCTTCCCCAGGAGTCTCCACGGCCACTGGCACCACACCTACGTCGCTGATGACACCGTCGTCTTCAAGGTCAGTCCGTAACCGTGTTGTCGCATTTTGCTCCACTGGATGTCTCCCCCGGACTGACTTGGTGTGTACATAATTGGTGACCGTGTGAGAGGTGTAGTAACACCCCCCACGGAGCACAGCCCCACGGTGGTGGTGGAGCAGCCCCCACGGAGCACAGCCCCACGGTGGTGGTGGAGCAGCCCCCACGGAGCACAGCCCCACGGTGGTGGTGGTGCAGCCGCCACGGAGCACAGCCCCACGGTGGTGGTGGAGCAGCCGCCACGGAGCACAGCCCCACGGTGGTGGTGGAGCAGCCGCCACGGAGCACAGCCCCACGGTGGTGGTGGAGCAGCCCCCACGGAGCACAGCCCCACGGTGGTGGTGGAGCAGCCCCCACGGAGCACAGCCCCACGGTGGTGGTGGTGCAGCCGCCACGGAGCACAGCCCCACGGTGGTGGTGGAGCAGCCGCCACGGAGCACAGCCCCACGGTGGTGGTGGAGCAGCCGCCACGGAGCACAGCCCCACGGTGGTGGTGGAGCAGCCGCCACGGAGCACAGCCCCACGGTGGTGGTGGAGCAGCCGCCACGGAGCACAGCCCCACGGTGGTGGTGGAGCAGCCCCCACGGAGCACAGCCCCACGGTGGTGGTGGTGCAGCCCCCACGGAGCACAGCCCCACGGTGGTGGTGGTGCAGCCGCCACGGAGCACAGCCCCACGGTGGTGCTGGAGGCTCCCTCCTGCACCTCTCCCTCCCTCTGTGCTCCCTCAACCTTTTAACATCTGGACGGGCTCTACAAAATTTTCAATACTTTACATTTTCTGTTTTGTGAAAATGGCGTTCTTGTCAAGGGTGTGTGTGTGGGGGGGGGCACAGGTGGGAAGTATAACGCTCCCTCTCACCCCCTTCTCACGCCCACGCCCTTCTCACGCCCACGCCCTTCTCACGCCCACACACCATGTCGCATCATGACTTCCCGTAAAATGTACCCTCGTAATGTTGGAAGGTTTAGTTGATGACCAAGAGATAAACAGGTTGTGGTGACCCCGTGATGTCGCTCGACCTGATATATGAAGGGTCATCAGCAAGTGGGTAATGTTGGGCAGCAGCAGGAGCAGCAGTGAGGACGGGCGCGTCTGCCCTTCTCACCGTCTCCACAGTGCTCACAATACACCTGCCATAAGCAGGCGATGAGTCACAATAATGTGGCTGAAGTATGTTGACCAATCCACATACGAGAAATGATGGGACGACGACGTTTCGGTCCGGCCTGGACCATTCTAAAGTCGATTGTGAGAATGGTCCAGGACGGACCGAAACGTCGTCGTCCCTTCATTTTCTAGTATGTGGATTGGTCAACACACCTGCCACAATACTGTGTACCTTATAAACATTGACAGCTGTAATAATTCAACTCTTGAGGATACATCCTCAAGATTTTATATCCTTATTGTGAGGATAAAAGTGAGGTTCTCCCGAGTAGAGAAGCTCCGACGTAAGGTATTTAAGCGGCGAGGTACAAGGCCCTGACTCACTTATCTGAAGCGTTACCGCTGTCGAGCTCCCTACTGATAACCAAGTATTTATAGTCACTAATAATACATTCTGATGAATGTTGGTACACTAGTCAAGAGGGAGTCCACAGCACTGCTTGGACCCAGACGAGTGTAAGGTTATGAACACGGGAGTCCGGCCACCAGGCGGGGGTCGGACCTGCGGCCACCAGGCGGGGGGGCGGGGGTCGGACCTGCGGCCACCAGGCACATGTCGCAGTACGGAAATGCCATACATATTTGATTAGAAAAGCGAGAAGACTTTGCTTATTATTATTAACATCTTTATTGACAAAATTAATTACAATTTTGCCTAATCTGAGGATTTCGATTAAGTCTTATTAAAGTGAGGATAATGCTGGTATTGACTGTCACGCAGGACAGAGGGTCATACATAAGACAATAGGTCTAAACTGTAGGCTGAAGCACATATATATATCACGGTTACAATCAATGTTTTAATGTATGGATATGTGAAAACAACTTTCTATTGTGCACTGCCACACAAGGGCAGGGATGGGTTCATAAGTGATGCAGCTTAGAAGTGATATAAATAAAAGTTGTTCTTCATTCTTTAAAATGGACAAGCAAATTTTGGATAAATTGTTAGGATGTCGTCCAGAACACCTGAGTCAATGACATAGTTACACAGTTGGTGGTACAAGAGGCCAGGAGGTCTAAAGTCCTTTACGGTTTCACATTTAACAATATAATGTTCTAGCGAATGCATTAAAGGTTTATCACAGAGTTTACAATCTGAGTATTCTGGTAGTGGCTCAGCCTCACTAACCTGCCAGATGTGTGTATAGCCAAGGCGAATTCGCGCAATGACTACATCACATTGCCTGGTCCGGTTACTGTGCTGACCATACAAATACCTATTATTACAAAACTTGTCATAACTTTTAATACTGCAGCTTTCAGGTCTCTGGGCATTTCTTAGTTCTTCTAAATCTGAATTAATTTCTTTAATTTGTATGTTTCTAATAACTGCATTAGATAGTCCAAAGTCATAATCAGTGTTTTCTTTCCTGCAAGCCTCATTGGCCAATTGATCTACAAAGTCATGTTTTCCAACTCCAACATGGGATGGGATCCACACAAATTTTATACAAGAATTATTATCATTGGCAAAAATTACATTCCATTTAATATTACAAGCTACTTCCGACATACATTGTGATGGGTTATTTAAGGACTGCAGAGCACTTTTAGAGTCACAGAAAATAACTCCACCACCATTGAGCTTAAGGTAAATTTAATGGTAGAGAGAGACATCGGTAGAATGATGTAGGTAGTATATGCCGAACCTGGCAACGTCCGGATGGCCGTAAAGCACTCGAGTATAATAGCCTTCCTAGGGCTATATAGAACCTACGTGAGACCATGCCTTGTGTATGCAGCCATGGATCTCCCACCTGAAGAATAAAACTAAAGAAAACCAGAAAAGTACAATATGCGGAAAGGCTGGTACGTTTGAAGTGTGTGGTGAGCTACGAGGCGGTGCTCAGAGCTGGAGCTCAACACTGTACGAGAGGAAGAACAACGGGACAAGATAATATTCTAAAGACAATTGGAGAAGCAATTATCTATAACTACTAATTTATATAACTGGTATAAGTATCAAGTATAACTTGATGTTTAAGCGAGCCGTAAAGGCGCGTGGAGAACTTCTCAAGTGTAAAGCAGATGAATATATAGGTCGGGTTAAAGGAAGTATTTGAAGCAAAACTAGATGCCGAGATTTTAAATGTCAATATAAGAAACTGGGAGGCAAGTCATTACATTAAATTACAAATTTTTAGAAAGGCGGAGCCTAGGAGCCGACGCTGGACGTAGGAGCAAGCAGATCTTGGCGGGCACAATAATGAATCACGCCTTCGGAAGTCCCCGAGGCAGGATTTTCGGTTTGTAAGCATAACAACTTCTTGAGAGCAGAGTTCAGTGCAGTTTACTGTTGGCCAGATGTGTCCGGGAGCTTCTCCGGCTGGTAGTGCCGGATGGAAGGTTGTGTGAGGAGCCAGTCTTCTGATCTGTACATGTGTGTTCAAAACTGTAAATGTTATATATTGATATTATTTAATACCAATGTTGCAGGATGGCAGTCAGTCAGGTTGACTGCCGCGCAAGACAGTCCGGATGTCGTCCAATTATGCAACAACTATTTCATTGAGGAGTTGTGACTGTTGACTGGGTGGAGTTCGTGGGAGGAATGGTGCGTAATGTTTGTGTCAAGGTCAGACTACCTCCGGCACGTGAAGGTGTTGGCGTACCCGCGTCTCCTGCCTCGCTGATGGGCGTGCACGGTGGGAGTGACCTCGTGGTTACCCCCACACACACATTTTACTCTCAATTGCTCCCATATTAAAGAGGGCGTGGCATGGTAAAGCGGTGTGCTGGAGCCAGAACAGCCTTTCCGGGTCCCAGCGACGGCCACTGCGACACGCCCGCCCCGGCCGCCGCTCTCCTAGTGTTCCCCTGCTCTACACACACCACACTCACACTGTTCCTACCGCTCTTTGTGTCCAGCAGCCCGTTCTCCTGATCCACCACTCAGTACAGCATCCATCCTCGACCCCCCACACTGTGTGAGAGATATATGGTCTTATAAAATGTTGCGCCCTCCCTCCCAAGGCTGTCACATGGTGTGGCCCCCCCCAGGCTGTCACATGGTGTGGCCCCCCCCAGGCTGTCACATGGTGTGGCCCCCCCCAGGCTGTCACATGGTGTGGCCCCCCCCAGGCTGTCACATGGTGTGGCCCCCCCCAGGCTGTCACATGGTGTGGCCCCCCCCAGGCTGTCACATGGTGTGGCCCTCCCCCCAGGCTGTCACATGGTGTGGCCCCCCCCAGGCTGTCACATGGTGTGACCCTCCCCCCAGGCTGTCACATGGTGTGGCCCCCCCCAGGATGTCAGATGGTGTGGCCCCCCCAGGATGTCAGATGGTGTGGCCCCCCCCAGGATGTCAGATGGTGTGGCCCCCCCCAGGCTGTCACATGGTGTGGCCCCCCCCAGGCTGTCACATGGTGTGACCCTCCCCCCAGGCTGTCACATGGTGTGGCCCCCCCAGGCTGTCACATGGTGTGGCCCCCCCCAGGCTGTCACATGGTGTGGCCCCCCCCAGGCTGTCACATGGTGTGGCCCCCCCCCAGGCTGTCACATGGTGTGGCCCCCCCCCAGGCTGTCACATGGTGTGGCCCCCCCCAGGCTGTCACATGGTGTGGCCCCCCCCAGGCTGTCACATGGTGTGGCCCCCCCCAGGCTGTCACATGGTGTGGCCCCCCCCAGGCTGTCACATGGTGTGGCCCCCCCCCAGGCTGTCACATGGTGTGGCCCCCCCAGGCTGTCACATGGTGTGGCCCCCCCCAGGCTGTCACATGGTGTGGCCCCCCCCAGGCTGTCACATGGTGTGGCCCCCCCCAGGCTGTCACATGGTGTGGCCCCCCCAGGCTGTCACATGGTGTGGCCCCCCCAGGCTGTCACATGGTGTGGCCCCCCCCAGGCTGTCACATGGTGTGGCCCCCCCCAGGCTGTCACATGGTGTGGCCCCCCCCAGGCTGTCACATGGTGTGGCCCCCCCCAGGCTGTCACATGGTGTGGCCCCCCCCAGGCTGTCACATGGTGTGGCCCTCCCCCCAGGCTGTCACATGGTGTGGCCCCCCCCAGGCTGTCACATGGTGTGACCCTCCCCCCAGGCTGTCACATGGTGTGGCCCCCCCCCAGGATGTCAGATGGTGTGGCCCCCCCAGGATGTCAGATGGTGTGGCCCCCCCCAGGATGTCAGATGGTGTGGCCCCCCCCAGGCTGTCACATGGTGTGGCCCCCCCCAGGCTGTCACATGGTGTGACCCTCCCCCCAGGCTGTCACATGGTGTGGCCCCCCCAGGCTGTCACATGGTGTGGCCCCCCCAGGCTGTCACATGGTGTGGCCCCCCTCAGGCTGTCACATGGTGTGGCCCCCCCCCCCAGGCTGTCACATGGTGTGGCCCCCCCCCAGGCTGTCACATGGTGTGGCCCCCCCCCAGGCTGTCACATGGTGTGGCCCCCCCCAGGCTGTCACATGGTGTGGCCCCCCCCAGGCTGTCACATGGTGTGGCCCCCCCAGGCTGTCACATGGTGTGGCCCCCCCAGGCTGTCACATGGTGTGGCCCCCCCCAGGCTGTCACATGGTGTGGCCCCCCCAGGCTGTCACATGGTGTGGCCCCCCCCAGGCTGTCACATGGTGTGGCCCCCCCCCAGGCTGTCACATGGTGTGGCCCCCCCAGGCTGTCACATGGTGTGGCCCCCCCCAGGCTGTCACATGGTGTGGCCCCCCCCAGGCTGTCACATGGTGTGGCCCCCCCCAGGCTGTCACATGGTGTGGCCCCCCCCCCAGGCTGTCACATGGTGTGGCCCCCCCCCCAGGCTGTCACATGGTGTGGCCCCCCCCAGGCTGTCACATGGTGTGACCCTCCCCCCAGGCTGTCACATGGTGTGCCCCCCCCCCCCCCCCGCGGCTGTCAGCCGACACACACTGTTGAACCATGGACTGGTGCTGTGCTTTACTCCCTAATTTCAGGTAATGACGAGTTTCCCCTTGTATTTAATTGATAAAAGTCCATAGATTCCAGCGATGATTTGTAAGAGTTTCTCTTACCTCTCTAACTCTAGAGCAGTATTCTCTCGGAGTTGAACGTTTAATAAGCTTGCATGTGTGGCAGACTGTGGTTTACATGGCGAGGTACTCCAAGTTTACACTGCTCACTCCTCTGCTGGACACTTGTTAGTCTCTTTGTTTACCCTCACCCGTCATGTTGAGCCAGGAGGCACTTCTTCAACCACCCTCTCTCCTCCTCTCTCCTCCCCCCCCCTTCCACTCTTCCCCCCCCCCTTCCACTCTTCCCCCCCCTTCCACTCTTCCCCCCCCCTTCCACTCTTCCCCCCCCTTCCACTCTTCCCCCCCCTTCCACTCTTCCCCCCCCCTTCCACTCTTCCCCCCCCTTCCACTCTTCCCCCCCCCTTCCACTCTTCCCCCCCCTTCCACTCTTCCCCCCCCCTTCCACTCTTCCCCCCCCCTTCCACTCTTCCCCCCCCTTCCACTCTCCCCCCTTCCACTCTTCCCCTCCCTTCCACTCTTCCCCCCCTTCCACTCTTCCCCCCCCCTTCCACTCTTCCCGCCCCTTCCACTCTTCCCCCCCCCCTTTCACTCTTCCCGCCCCTTCCACTCTTCCCCCCCCTTCCACTCTTCCCCCCCTTCCACTCTTCCCCCCCCCTTCCACTCTTCCCCCCCTTCCACTCTTCCCCCCCCTTCCACTCTTCCCCCCCCCCCTTCCACTCTTCCCCCCCCCTTCCACTCTTCCCCCCCCTTCCACTCTTCCCCCCCCTTCCTCTCTTCCCCCTCTCTTCCCCCCCCCTTCCACTCTTCCCCCCCCTTCCACTCTTCCCCCCCTTCCACTCTTCCCCCCCTTCCACTCTTCCCCCCCCTTCCACTCTTCCCCCCCCTTCCACTCTTCCCCCCCCCTTCCACTCTTCCCCCCCCCTTCCACTCTTCCCCCCCCTTCCACTCTTCCCCCCCTTCCACTCTTCCCCCCCTTCCACTCTTCCCCCCCTTCCACTCTTCCCCCCCCTTCCACTCTTCCCCCCCCCTTCCACTCTTCCCCCCCTTCCCCCCCTTCCCCCCCTTCCACTCTTCCCCCCTTCCACTCTTCCCCCCTTCCACTCTTCCCCCCCTTCCACTCTTCCCCCCCCTTCCACTCTTCCCCCCCCTTCCACTCTTCCCCCCCCCTTCCACTCTTCCCCCCCCTTCCACTCTTCCCCCCCTTCCACTCTTCCCCCCCTTCCACTCTTCCCCCCCTTCCACTCTTCCCCCCCCTTCCACTCTTCCCCCCCCTTCTGCTCTTCCCCCCTTCCTCTCCCCCCCCTTCCACTCTTCCCCCCCCCTTCCACTCTTCCCCCCCTTACACTCTTCCCCCCTTCCACGGCCCTTCCACTCTTCCCCCCCTTCCACTCTTCCCCCCCTTCCACTCTTTCCCCCCCCTTCCACTCTTCCCCCCCTTCCCACTCTTCCCCCCCTTCCCACTCTTCCCCCCCTTCCACTCTTCCCCCCCCCTTCCACTCTTCCCCCCCCCTTCCACTCTTCCCCCCCCTTCCACTCTCCCCCCCCCTTCCACTCTCCCCCCCCTTCCACTCTCCCCCCCCCCTTCCACTCTTCCCCCCCCTTCCACTCTTCCCCCCCCCCTTCCACTCTTCCCCCCCCTTCCACTCTTCCCCCCCCCTTCCACTCTTCCCCCCCCCCCTTCCACTCTTCCCCCCCCCCTTCCACTCTCCCCCCCCCTTCCACTCTTCCCCCCCTTCCACTCTTCCCCCCCCCCTTCCACTCTTCCCCCCTTCCACTCTTCCCCCCCTTCCACTCTTCCCCCCCTTCCACTCTTCCCCCCCCCCTTCCACTCTTCCCCCCCCCTTCCACTCTTCCCCCCCCCTTCCACTCTTCCCCCCCCCCCTTCCACTCTTCCCCCCCCCCCTTCCACTCTTCCCCCCCCTTCCACTCTTCCCCCCCCTTCCACTCTTCCCCCCCTTCCACTCTTCCCCCCCCCCCTTCCACTCTTCCCCCCCCCCCTTCCACTCTTCCCCCCCCCCTTCCACTCTTCCCCCCCCCCCCTTCCACTCTTCCCCCCCCCTTCCACTCTTCCCCCCCCCTTCCACTCTTCCCCCCCCCCTTCCACTCTTCCCCCCCTTCCACTCTTCCCCCCCCCCCCTTCCACTCTTCCCCCCCTTCCACTCTTCCCCCCCCCCTTCCACTCTTCCCCCCCCTTCCACTCTTCCCCCCCCCCTTCCACTCTTCCCCCCCCCCCTTCCACTCTTCCCCCCCTTCCACTCTTCCCCCCCCCCCTTCCACTCTTCCCCCCCCTTCCACTCTTCCCCCCCCCCTTCCACTCTTCCCCCCCCCCTTCCACTCTTCCCCCCCCTTCCACTCTTCCCCCCCCCCTTCCACTCTTCCCCCCCCCCCTTCCACTCTTCCCCCCCCCCTTCCACTCTTCCCCCCCCCCCCTTCCACTCTTCCCCCCCCCCCTTCCACTCTTCCCCCCCCCCTTTTCAGGACCTCTACACTTCTTGCTGTCTGTCTTTCGAAAACATTTGTGATATTGGCTTTGATTCCACTACTTGTATTACGTTAGGGTGAAATTTTCCAGTTGTCTCAGCTCTTCATATTTGGCTGTGACTTCGTGCGCTTGGTGGGTGTTCGAGAGGGAGACTAGGTATTTACCCGAGGGCCGCTAGCTCTAGTGGCCTCGACCAGGACAGGAAGCCGATGGCTTGTTGAATACCGGTAACCCCCCCCCCCCCCCATTTTCCTTTGTGATTCTCTCCATAGTGGATTTTAAAACTTACGAGTTTTGGTGTTTGCGGCTTCCATGGGAACCGCCTACCCATGGCTTCCATGGGTAGGCGGTTCCATGGGTTTATAACCCTGTGTTTAGAAAGCATTTCCTGTTCTCAGTCCTTCATTGTTGCTTGTTGAGCTTGAAACCATTGCTCCTTGTTTGTGTTACATCTAACGTTTTGAAGAAATTGTCAAGATCAACGTCCTCCAACTTGTTCAGTATTATAGCGAGTAAACAACATACTCTCTCCAACCTCTCATTAGCGTAACGGCACAACTGATTAGCACTAATTACGAAGCTATAATCTTTGCCCTAATTACAGGTAACATTTCTTTCATCCTTCCAACCTATTAGAGGACAGTGAGGTATAGTTCAATTATATAAGCAATTGGAAAGCGATTTAATCATCACTATAATTTCCACAGTGATTCAGTTAACTACAGTTCAGACGCTTCAGAGTTACCAGACATATTCAACCTCAAGAATGTAGCACTCGGCGTGTCCAGTTCCTACCGACACCCCAAGATACTACAGCTTCGACACAGAGCAGACTGCAAACTACGACCGCATCGAGCTACAAATGCTCTCGTTCCCCATCGAGTTTAGACACCCAACATGCCCCATTGAGTCGCCCCTCTCTCCAGCATAGAGCTCCACGACTTCGGCCTCACTCAGCTTTCGAGACAACTTGAAGCAGAGAAGATTGCTGAATAAGCCAAGTTTAAATGAGCAGCAGCATCTACACGCTCATTTAAAGACATCAATATGGCTGGGAACCTAGAAAAAAACTCCACTGTCTTAAATCTACTAGAGATAAACAGCCAATGCTTAATCTCGACTACCATTAGATGGACTGGATTAAAGGACTCCAGAGCCATGAGGGCACTCATAGAGTCAACAACAACAAAGTAGGATTGACAGTGAGAAAGCAGACGACAAAGAGCATAGAGAATAGCATAAAATTCTGCCATGAAGATGCTAGTCTCCAGAGGCAGACGAAACATAGAAGTGTGATCAGGAAAAACAGAAGCCTACGCTCTCTACAGACTTAGACCCATCGGTGAAGATGGAAATGGAGTGGGAGTGTGAAAAACTGTTAAAGGAAAAGGCGTTTCTGAACTGTAGGAGGGGCTAAAGCTTTAGTGAAGCAGGTCAGGGTTTTACAAAATTTAGGAAAGAGGGACCCTCCTCAGGGGCAAGGATGGAACAACGCGAGGAGAAATATTGGTAACACTAACCGAAAGAGAATTTTGTATGTGAGGCAACCGGACAGAAAGAGGGAGGTGGAGAAGGGGAACAGGGACAACAGGAGGGGTAAAAGTCAAAGCACGACATAGGCGAGAATGAGGGTGGTGTAAGGTAGCGAAGACAGTAGCGATCACGGCGGTCCTGGAGAGACAGGACGCCAGTTTCAACATACAGACTGAGGGTAGGGTCGAACGAAAGGCACTCGAGCTGAGGTGTAACCCAGTGTGGTGCAAAGCATAAAGACGGCGAAGAGTAGGAGGAGAAGCAGACGAGCAAGAAGGGCAACCATAATAGTTTAGACAGTATGAGAGAGGAATGTAGAGAGAAGAGCGGGCGCCTATCTGTTCCCCAAGAAGTATTGGACAAGACCTTAAGTAGGTTAAGGGCCTAGGAGCATTCAACTCAGAGGTAAGAGATATGAGGCGACAAAGACAAACAAGTGTCAGATTAACCCCAAAAGCTTAGCAGACTCTTCATATACAAGAGGATAACCATAAAGTGACAGCAGGACGGAGAACGACCTGTTTCCGAGTAAGTCATAGCACAAGTCTTAGTTGCAGAGAACTCGAAGCCATGATTCGCCGTTCCATCCTTGCCCCTGTGGAGGGTCCCTCTTTCCTAAATTTTGTAAAGCCCAGGACGACACAGCATCAATCGCAAGTTGAAGCCGTCGTTGAAGGAGTCTCATCACCCCGACAGCAATGGATAAGACCATCAACATAGAGCACTGAGAAGATGCCAGAGGGAAGGGAATGAAGACGACCATTGAAGGGCAACAAGGAAAATAGTAGTGATCAGAACACTACCTTGGGGTACACCGTCATATTGCCGAAAAGAGGCAGAACGCTGTACCAAGCCTCACTCTAAAGGAACGAGTTGTGAGGAAACTTTGTAGGAAGAGGAGGAGATTACCACAAAGGCCAAAAGAACGGAGTTGGGATAGAATGTGGTATCTCCAGATGGTGGTGTATGCCTTTTCAAAGTAAAAAAGGACAGCGACAATGGAGGTCTCGCAGCAAAAGTAGTACGAATATAGACCTCCAAGTTCACCAAGACATCCATTGTGCTGCGGCACTTGTGAAAGCCAAATTGAGAAGGGAGAGGTGGTGATAGTGTTCCAAGAACCACATCAGACGGACTTAACCATATGCTCAAAGAGTTTGGAAACGCAACTTGGGGGGGGGGGGGGCAATGGGGCAGAAGTCCTTAGGGGAATGTCCCAAGAGACCCTGGTTTCCAAATAGGAATAACCACCGCCTGAAGCCAGTCCTCGGGAACTGACGATGACTCCCAGATACAGTTATACAGATTTAGTAAATATCGAGGTGTGCATGAAGGGAGATGGCGAAGCATCTCAATTAATATCATCCGAGCCCGCTGTTGTAGAACCACAGAGGGCTAGGGCAGACTGAAGTTCGGAGAGAGAAAGGATCATTATAGGGAAGCTGGAGACGATTGTGAAAGTATAGGGGAGAAGATTCAAGAACGGGCTTATGATTCAGGAAAAACAGGAAGATGAGAACCGGAGTTAACAGTCGAAAAGTGAGAACCTAGTTCGGTTCCCGCCAAACCACCGGATCCACAACAAAAATACCACGGAGGTGAAGGACTGGCGAGACATCTGGAACAAACTTACTCACTATCTTGCGGGTTTTCTTCCAGATCTGGGGCAAAGGAGTATTGGATATAATCATGGAGACATAAGATTTCCAACTCTCACGTTAAGCTGTATGAATGGTCCTATGAGCCACCACACTCGCTTTCCAAAAGAAAATAAAAGGAGTCTAATATGGTGTCGTGAAAAAGAGGAGGGCTCGAGGGAGAGGCAGAGTGGAGAGGTCGGAGAGTAGCATATAGGGTGAATAGGTTCCAGTCAGCCTTGGCAAACTACCACCTAGGGAAGGAGAGAGGGGAGGATAAAAGGAGAAAAAGGTGACAAGGATGGAGAAATGGTCACTGTTATGGAGGTCATAAAGAACCCGCCATGTGAAATCTAAGTAGAGAGACAGTGAGCAGAGAGAAAGAGTACAAGAGTCCACATGAGTGGGTTCACCAGAATTTAGAAGAGACATGGAAGGAGAGAGGACAAACGGTTCATGAAGGTGGCCCCGGGTGTTTGTCAGAGCATCACCCCAGAGGGTATGACGACAGTTGAAATCGCCCAACAGGAGCACAGGCTCTGGTAAGGAGTCTCATAGATGCCCAAGATCAGGAAGAAAGTGGGACATTTGGGAGGAAATAAATGGAACAGATTGTATAACATTTACTCTAAAAAATGCTGGCTGCAGAACATTGGAGAAGCGACTGAAAAAGTAGGGAGACAAAGGGAATATCGGTACAAATCAAGATAGCAGTGGAGTTATTGGCTCCAGCAGAAGGTGGGGGGGGGGGGGGAGGAGTAACCACAAAAGTAACCAGGACGAGCACCAAACATCGGCTCCTGGAGACACACAAAGCGGTGAAAACTGTGTTGTCAGAAGTTGGAGTTCATGAAAGTTGGCATAAAATCCACAAATATTCCATTGAAGAATAGACATTGTCAAAAGGAGAGAACAGCAACAGAGAACAATGAAAAAACAAAGGCAACAAAGAACACAGCATACTAGAGAGGATCAGGACCAGGATCAGTAAAATCAGGGTTAGGGGGCATAGGTAAATTGAGCAAGGACGATGGAGTTTAGGGAGCGGGAAGACAGACCAGAGGCGGGAGGACAGTGTCCACAGCGGGAAACGGGGGAAGGCAAAGGAGAGAAGCAGTCAAGGGAAGCAGGGGGAGGGGCCGCAGAAACAGGGGGGAGCACACCTCAGCAAGGGCAGCAATCAAGAGATAGAATTGAGGGCTAAAGGAACTTCTAAAGCCGGAACAGGGGGCTCGACCACCGAAATAGGAGGGACGCAGTGATAGGGTTGGAGTCAAAAGGTGGAGGAAAAAAGTGATACCTTCTTACCAGCTGGGGAAGGAGAGGAGGAGTCAGGCTTACATTTCTGACTTAAACACAGGTGTGCCAGCAGCAACTTACTGGGCGACAGTATCCAAAGTGTCAACAGTAGAAGAAGAATGGGAGCAAGCAATGTGAAGATTGCTGAGACAACATGAACAACAGCCTGGACAGACGGGCAGCATGGAGGGCCAAGAGATGGGGAGGGCTGGGATGAAGGATTGGGAGTAAACGGGAAAGACATCATGAGACACGGCAGACTGGGAAGGAAGGAGAGAAACACCAAATGGGGAACCAGGAGGGGGACCCCCATGCTACACAACGTAAAGGAACAGGGAAGAAGTTGGTGGGCGAGTCCGGGTCCAAGGCCTGGAAACAGTTGAGACAAAGAGGAGGGAAGGGTAAGGAGAGAGAGAATGCATCACATGAGTATAAGATATGTTAGCGAAAGGGGAAAGATGGCAGACTTGGCAACTCGCCTCAGGAAAAGAAACAATCGCCGTGCTTCAAATTAAGAATGGCTTCTGCAAATTTGTAGTGTATACACGCGTGGGAGATGGTAGGGTGGGCGTCATTGCAATTGAGGCAGTGGGCCTGGGGAGAAGAGCACTCTTGACTTAGTGACCCAGTCTCCACCCATGGGGGGCATAGAGACACTACACTTGTGCATTTGAGGGCACCATGCCCAAATTTCCAGCACTTATTGCAAAGTCTAGGAGAGGGAATGTACTCCTGAACGGAGCATCGGGCACCAGCAAAAATTATAGAAGGTGGAAGGGTCCTACTATCAAAAGTGATCTTCACAATGCAAAGAGGCTGATGACGATGACCACGAGGGGGGTCCAGTGAACTATCAACCTAAAGGACAGAATGGCCTTGGGCTTCAATGATATGCTTAATATGCTTGTGTGTCTTTCAGGTCCCTAACACCAGTCTCAACATGGTGCAGGAGGATAACAGTGCCAATACTGGCATTTAGCTGAGCATTTTTGGAGACCTGAACAGGGGTCTTCCCAATGCTGGACAATGCGGCTAAGTGGGCAGCTGCATCCTGAGGAGCAGCCATAATGACACGGGTGGGGTTAAAAGTAACAGAAGCATCCACCGAATCAATAAGGTGTTTATGAAGAAAGAAATTGTCAGGACTTGTAGAATCCAGATGGTTGAGATAAGTGTTTAGTCCATCTAGCAGGACCAAACAAGGTGTTGCACGATCCCTTCCAGTGCTCATACATTCAAGGACGTCAGTGGCCTGAACTGAACTTGAACAATGAGAGAAGTAGCCGCTCCAGGGGATGAGGTGTCGGGAGGGTCCAAGGAGTAGCTTGGTCTGGGCACAATGTAGCGGGGGCTACAGAGCCTGGCCTTCCAACAGTCTGACTTGGGGGCCTGGTCGCCCACCCTACAAGCCTGGGAAGTTATAAGAGTATCATTCAACGGCATAGAAACGAGGAGGCAATAATTTCATTCACAAATGAGCCCCCATACCTACCATGGAGCCACAAATAGAGGATAGGACATCCAACAAGAGACAGGCTGGGGCCCCCTAGGGGTGCATCGGGAGTATACGCCGCGCAATCGCCGTCTAAAAAATCGCCAGTTCGTCGAGATCGGGGTCAGCAACGAAAGGAGGATTGACAATGAGTCCTCTTGCTCACACCATCGGGTACCACAGTTCTACGGGTGTGTGTGTGTGCCTCCTCAAACACCCAGGCATCAAAGCAGAAGATATCCGAAAGAATAATCAAGACTGGCAAAAGGTCGGCGGGAAAGACAATGAGAAAGAAGATGGGGAAGAAAAAACGAAACACAAGAGAAAAGTGACCAGCCGAATTAGTGAAGACGGCAGCATGTTACTGGTGAAGGGAAAGGGGGATGTGTTATGTAGTTAAAGATGGGGTTAAGATAATGGTGGAATAGGTCCTCTCCCTCTAGGAGAGAGGGATGTAGAGGGGTAAGAGAGAAGAGTGAGGATTGTGTGGAGAGGGGGAGTGAGCGCCATAACTCGAGATGAGCCACTTGTGTTAGTGCTATGAGCCTAGTACCTCAGCCAGTGCCAACATTGAGCACAGAGCTTTGTTCGTCTTTGTACAAGACTCTGCCTTGGGGCACATCCGGCAAGAAGCAGTGCCCTACCAAGCACTATCAGCGGCTCTCGTTGCAGGAATCAGCCCACAGGATCAAGTCTTATCACTGTCGCTGACGGAATACCAGAGCAAAGCACTGCCTAAGATACTAGCACAGCGGATAAATAAAGTTTCCATCAAGTCTTCGTTATATTAATAGGTTTGTTTACAATAATCTACTGTGCCTCATTTCCAAGTGTTGTGTTAAGACAACTTGAATCACCACTTGCATAGGGAGTTGAGTGCATCAGCTCTCACCCAAGATATGTAGGTTCACCAGCAAGTGTCTATAACTTGCTGGCTTGTGTTTGTAGGGCAGCACGCGGTGGCTGGGCCTGGGAGGGTGGTGGCTGGGCCTGGGAGGGCGGTGGCTGGGCCTGGGAGGGCGGTGGCTGGGCCTGGGAGGGCGGTGGCTGGGCCTGGGAGGGTGGTGGCTGGGCCTGGGAGGGTGGTGGCTGGGCCTGGGAGGGTGGGTGCTGGTGGTGTGTTGCGCTTGACAGAGGCGTTGCAGGAGACGGTGATGAGGGCAAGTTTGATATGAGACCGTCCTCAGATCGACCTTTGGGAGGAGGCTTATCGTGCCATGTGCAAGACTCGGCCTGCCTTTTTTTTTTACAGTAAGAGGGAATAGATGAAATTCCTTTCTGTGGGAGAGGTTGTTTAGTTGGGATGGGAGAGGCTGGAGAAGGGTGAGGGAGTGGAAGTGGGGAGGGTGATCATGTATTGTAGGTTGGGGAGGCTTGATGGGAAGTAACATTGTAGATGCTTGGGGAAAGGGGGGGGGGTAGCAGTGCGAGCGGGGTTGTGTTGGAATAACTTTATCCCTCCCCCACTGCAGGTGTTGGGGGGGGGGGGGGTGAAGGCGTAGTAAAGAAAGGGAACATAAAGGCGAGGGAGTATGCAGTGTGTGTACGGGTCAGCAGGTGTTGGGATGATAGTAGTAGTAGTTGTGGTGGTGGTGGTGGTAGGCGGAATTGGGAACGAGTAAATGTATAGTGAAACCTGCGCCTTACTGCGCAGTCCCAATAATGTGATGCAGTGGTAATTAAGACACTCGCCCAACGCTTTGCGAGCGTTTTGTCCTGGGTTCGTATCCTGGTCGGGGAGGATTGTCTAGATGCCAATCCTTAGCTGTACGCCTCTGTTCACCCAGCAGTGAATGGGTACCTGGCTGTTAAACAATTTGGCGGGTCGTATTGCAGGGAAAATTAGGATTAAAGACTTGCCGGAAAAACAATGTGTACTAACGGCTTTACAAGAATGTAACGACTCCATGAGGGAGGGAGGAGTGTGGTCGGGGCTGTTGAGAGACACCATTCTACACCCAGAGGGATGGGGGAGTATTTTATGGAATGTTGGAGGAATGTGGTAGAAGTGATTGAATATGTTGTGGTGCACTTTAAGGGGTTGTGGGGGAAGGGGGCCGTAGAGGTTGGGGGTTCTCTAGTAAGGGGTGTTTGGTGGTAGTGTTAGAGGGGGGGGGGATAGGGAGCAATCGGGGAGGGTGTGGATGAGCAGACACACACACAGCGAGGGAGGAGAGACAGGTGTCCAGGTGTGGCTGGTGTGTTTACAAGGTTGTGGCCAGAGGTGGATGTCTTCAATGGATGGTTCTGCTGCTGTCCATTCATCCCTCATCATTAAGGAAAGCTGTACCTTGGGGTCCAGCACCTGAACCATTCTCCAACACTAACCTTTCTGCCACTCACACCATGGGCACAGTCCTTAATATACTGGTTAAATTAAGATGGGCAGTAGTGATGTATATATGTTGATGTATATACATCATTACTGCCCCTTGAGTTAGAGGTAACAAACTTTGTAATTTCTTCATCAGCGCTGTAACTTGCTTTATAAACGAAATTTTGGGTTAAATTCCTGTCTATAACTGATTGCTTTTCCTTTCTTTGCTTTACCAAACCTCCTGGTCCATATCAGCTCCACAAATGCTTGTGTATACTTACCTGAATTTACCTGAGGACCACTAACACACTAGTGGCCTCGACGAGGACAGGAAGCCGGTGGCTTGTCAAAGGTCCCCACATTTCTGACGATTTTTTCCAGCTGGATTTTAAAGGTCAGCAGAGTTTTTGAATTTATGGCTTTGGCAAGTAGGCGGTTCCATGGGCTCATACCTGGAACACCACAGAACACCACTACTCCTTGCTGGTGTTACATCTGACGTCTTAAAGAAATTGTCCTGATCAACATCCTCCAAATTGTTGCGTATTAAAAGTTTCAACCGTACCTGGTATAACTTATAGTTGCAACTTATAACTGATATCAGTTATAACCTAATAGTTGTACAATTGAATAACTTCCTTCTTTCCTTTAAAGTCAAAGGTACGCTTGGTCATTCTCAGTGTTCATTTAGCTCTTTGTTGTTGTACTGCCGCTCCCACTTGTTGGGCAACTTCCAGTCAATGACGGATTCTCACCCCCGCGCCATTTCTTCACTAATTTGCTCTACTTTTTTAATCAGTTTTATGGGCCTAACCAATTTTTTTCCCACCATTCAAAACCTGCCAGAGTTTTGGTCCGTCACTGCCGCTCTTATTGAGACCAGTGCGTCACGGCCAGTGCGTCACGACCAGTGCGTCACGACCAGTGCGTCACGACCAGTGTGTCACCGCCTGTGCAGCGGTATGCAACACAACCCCAGCATTGAATGTCATTTTATATTAATGAAACGTTGATACACAAAGACCAATAATGTGTGGAACTGAGGCACATGTTCAGGAGGAACATTACCTGTTGATCATCAGCACAATATTAAGGGTGAGTTACAGCTGCCAGGGTGAGTCTCCTGTCATGGTCCCGCCACCCTCCACTGTCAGCCCGGGGTGCTGGCCCCCCACACCTGCCATTGTCACCTCTCCACACCTGCCATTGTCACCTCTCCACACCTGCCACTGTCACCTGTCCACAGGTACAAAGCCGCCATCTTTCAGCCACACGGCAGGCAAGACGAGGGGGGAAACGTTCTTAAAACAATAGTGTGTGTCTTAAGGCCCCTTAAGTAAATATTAAGGCACGTGGTGAGGCAGGTGTGGGAGGAGCCCGTGGCACTAGCTTGGTGGTGCTGGCTCCTGGTGGTGGTGTAGGGGTTGGTGGTGGTGAGGGAGTGTGGTGAAGGTGGGGGGGGGGGTTGAGGGAGTGTGGTGAGGGAGGGGTTGAGGGAGTGTGGTGAGGGGGGGGAGGGAATGTGGTGAGGGGGGGGGGGGTGGTTGAGGGAGTGTGGTGAGGAGGGGGGGTGGTTGAGGGAGTGTGGTGAGGGGGGGGGTGGTTGAGGGAGTGTGGTGAGGGGGGGTGGTTGAGGGAGTGTGGTGAGGGGGGGTGGTTGAGGGAGTGTAGTGAGGGGGGGTGGTTGAGGGAGTGTGGTGAGGGGGTGTGGTGAGGGGGGGTGGTTGAGGGAGTGTGGTGAGGGGGGGTGGTTGAGGGAGTGTGGTGAGGGGGGGTGGTTGAGGGAGTGTGGTGAGGGGGGGTGGTTGAGGGAGTGTGGTGAGGGGGGGTGGTTGAGGGAGTGTGGTGAGGGGGGGTGGGTGAGGGAGTGTGGTGAGGGAGTGTGGTGAGGGAGTGTGGTGAGGGAGGGGTTGAGGGAGTGTGGTGAGGGAGGGGTGTAGGGAGTGTGGTGAGGGGGGGTGTAGGGAGTGTGGTGAGGGAGTGTGGTGAGGGAGTGTGGTGAGGGAGGGGTGTAGGGAGTGTGGTGAGGGGGGGTGTAGGGAGTGTGGTGAGGGAGTGTGGTGAGGGAGGGGTGTAGGGAGTGTGGTGAGGGGGGGTGTAGGGAGTGTGGTGAGGGAGGGGTGTAGGGAGTGTGGTGAGGGGGGGTGTAGGGAGTGTGGTGAGGGGGGGTGTAGGGAGTGTGGTGAGGGAGTGTGGTGAGGGAGGGGTGTAGGAAGTGTGGTGAGGGAGGGGTGTAGGGAGTGTGGTGAGGGGGGGGTGTTATGATCTCAGCCTGCAGGAGAAACGAGTCTCCCTTCTTGAGAGTTATTCAGCAAGCCTGACCTAACTAGAAGGTCTAGCAAATATTGAGGTGATAACCCATGTGAAAAATGGTATGGTGGATTCAATGAACAATTTAAGATTATGGGCAATGAAGAAGAAAACAGATAAATGACTGGCTAGGAGATGTGGACATTTTGCTGGAGGCGTGAGGCTCGCTTCCGGAGGACCTTGACCTCACTTGAGTGCCAGACATCGCAGGGGGAAGCCGCGCTCCGTTTGAGCTCCCGTCAGAAGGGAACCCCTAGTGATATATCTCGAAGAGAAGAGAAGTGTGCGGACGTACCAGCTGTGGAATCGAGCTGGGAACGTTGTGGTCTCAAGTCCTGGTCGACGAGCAGATATTAAATCGCCCAGAAGCATTATTGTGGGCCGTGGGAGCGCCCTGACCAGACGCCGTCAGAGGGAAAGCGCCCTCGACCAATTAATCTGTGGTTTGTTCTTTGGGGAGGAAGTTGCTGAGAACTTCGAAGCCAGCAGATGAAGTAGCTGATGAGACTCCAAGGTAGTGGAGCAGAGGACCTCGAGCTGTGAGGAGAAGCAGCAGTGAAGGGGAGTGTCACGTGCTTCTGTAGAGGTGGAGAAGTACCACAGTTGCTCGGGGAAACTTCATGGTGTAGCAGCCAAGAGAGCTGTGGAGGAACCTAGCAGAAGGGTGAAGCACCGTAGTTACTCAAGGAAACTTCATGATAGCAGCCTGGAGGAGCTGCAGAGGATCCTGGTAGTGAAGCCCGGAAGAACCTAAGGATATTAGGGTTGTGAACTTCCAGAGGTGGAAGGGGAAGTTCTGGTGGATTACTTATAGGGAGTTGATAGTGTTTGGTTGTCATTAGCGTGCAAGACGCAGTGAGAGGTGAGTGAATGTTTGCATTCTTATGTCAAGGAGTGATTTATTCTGAAGCTTAGAGTTGCAGTCGTAGGCTTGATTACCTACAGATATATGTGCTCGAGGACTGACAGTGATCGATTAATCATTGTTGTGTATCAATGAACATTTATACTGATATATGTTATTGCATTCAAATGCTGGTTTTCTATATATACATTATCTTGCTGATAGTGCAACAGTGTATGTAGGCTTGACCAACTTGAGGAGGTTAATAGTATCAGGTGGTGAACCAGGAGATAGGATACCACTTGATAAGCTGATAATAGAGTTCTGAAGGTGTTGGAGTGCAACCTGATTGTGATATTATAGAGTATAGGATTCATTATTATTATATGTGTGTATGTATCGTGTATGTGCTTTGTCCAGTAAATGTGTCACAATTTGCTGGTGTTTGCCCTTGTCCTAGTGAGGCTTCCCAGGAAGTAGTGAAGAAGGAGAGAGAAAGAGAAAGAACCAAGAACCACTGCTGTGGACAGGGTAAGAGGTAATTCTAGTAAGTCATAGGGGATTGAGGAGATCATATCTCATAAGGAGAGAGTGGGGAGTCACAGCGGCTCGAGTGGGTGTGTGCACGTGACAACGAGGCTAAGTGTTGGAGCCGCATCCCCTAAACGTGTGACGCTGAGCCCCTCTCCAAGAGCCAGAAGCGCCAAGGGTGATCTCCTAGTATAAGCACTCTGCCGAGTTGTGGGTTGGGTTGTCCATAGAGAAGGATCGACGACGACAACACCAACCAACCCACAGTCTATAATAGGGTGTAGGGAGTGTGGTGAGGGGGGGGGGTGTAGGGAGTGTGGTGAGGGAGGGGTGTAGGGAGTGTGGTGAGGGGGGTGTAGGGAGTGTGGTGAGGGAGGGGTGTAGGGAGTGTGGTGAGGGGGGGGGGTGTAGGGAGTGTGGTGAGGGGGGGGGTGTAGGGAGTGTGGTGAGGGAGGGGTGTAGGGAGTGTGGTGAGGGAGGGGTGTAGGGAGTGTGGTGAGGGGGGGTGTAGGGAGTGTGGTGAGGGAGGGGTGTAGGGAGTGTGGTGAGGGAGGGGTGTAGGGAGTGTGGTGAGGGAGGGGTGTAGGGAGTGTGGTGAGGGAGGGGTGTAGGGAGTGTGGTGAGGGAGGGGTGTAGGGAGTGTGGTGAGGGAGGGGTGTAGGGAGTGTGGTGAGGGAGGGGTGTAGGGAGTGTGGTGAGGGAGGGGTGTAGGGAGTGTGGTGAGGGAGGGGTGTAGGGAGTGTGGTGAGGGAGGGGTGTAGGGAGTGTGGTGAGGGAGGGGTGTAGGGAGTGTGGTGAGGGAGGGGTGTAGGGAGTGTGGTGAGGGAGGGGTGTAGGGAGTGTGGTGAGGGAGGGGTGTAGGGAGTGTGGTGAGGGGGGGTGGTTGAGGGAGTGTGTTATACTCAAATTCTGTCAGTTGAAATGTAACCAATCACAGGCAAGTAGGCCTCTGACGTCATGCCAGACAGAGGAGCATCAAGCATGCTCCCAGCAGCCTCAGTTATCCTCACAGACCCAGAGTAGGTGGACCTCGGCTGGCCAGTTATACACCTGTTTGCCTCACTCAATAAATATATACAGAAGCGACTACTGTGTCTACATTCAACCCGAACAAGGCAAACGAATACTGGTAGCAGCAGTGGGATCCAGAAATTTTTTTCTGGAAGCAAAAGTTCCAGTACCCAGCATCGCCTCGTGTTCCAGCCAAAACCGCCGCCACCGCCACCGCCATAAGCCGCCATCCTGCCACCCACGCATCAAATATTGTGCCAGACCGGGGTCCTGCCATCAACCACTACTCCAGGCCAACGTTTCAGAAGTAAGGATCAATATTTTCCTGTGAGAACGGGCACTCATCAGTGAGGAGGAAGGAAGCTTCCCGCGCCAGCCATTTTTGAACCTCGCGCCACCACGTGGGAACCACCTATTACACCCACCACCACCATCCCACCGCTGCCACCAGTATTCGTTTGCCTTGTTCGGGTTGAATGTAGACACAGTAGTCGCTTCTGTATATATTTATTGAGTGAGGCAAACAGGTGTATAACTGGCCAGCCGAGGTCCACCTACTCTGGGTCTGTGAGGATAACTGAGGCTGCTGGGAGCATGCTTGATGCTCCTCTGTCTGGCATGACGTCAGAGGCCTACTTGCCTGTGATTGGTTACATTTCAACTGACAGAATTTGAGTATAACAAGTGTGGTGAGGGGGGGGGGGTTGAGGGAGTGTGGTGATGGGGGGTGGTTGAGGGAGTGTGGTGACGGGGGGTGGTTGAGGGAGTGTGGTGAGGGAGTGTGGTGAGGGAGTGTGGTGAGGGAGTGTGGTGAGGGAGTGTGGTGAGGGAGTGTGGTGAGGGAGTGTGGTGAGGGAGTGTGGTGAGGGAGTGTGGTGAGGGAGTGTGGTGAGGGAGTGTGGTGAGGGAGTGTGGTGAGGGAGTGTGGTGAGGGAGTGTGGTGAGGGAGTGTGGTGAGGGAGTGTGGTGAGGGAGTGTGGTGAGGGAGTGTGGTGAGGGAGTGTGGTGAGGGAGTGTGGTGAGGGAGTGTGGTGAGGGAGTGTGGTGAGGGAGTGTGGTGAGGGAGTGTGGTGAGGGAGTGTGGTGAGGGAGTGTGGTGAGGGGGGGGGTGTAGGGAGTGTGGTGAGGGGGGGGGTGTAGGGAGTGTGGTGAGGGGGGAGTCTTGAGGGGGGGGGGGTGAGGGGCGTGACAGGTTACTGCATAACTGACACCTTGATAGACGTCTTCCATTATTTAATCAGAAGCACAAAACGGATGTACACCTGGCGAGCCAGGTGTACCAGCAGGTGCACGCTGAGGCGCCCGGGCAGGTGCACGCCGGGGCGCCCGGGCAGGTGCACGCCGGGGCGCCCGGGCAGGTGCACGCCGGGGCGCCCGGGCAGGTGCACGCCGGGGCGCCCGGGCAGGTGCACGCCGGGGCGCCCGGGCAGGTGCACGCCGGGGCGCCCGGGCAGGTGCACGCCGGGGCGCCCGGGCAGGTGCACGCCGGGGCGCCCGGGCAGGTGCACGCCGGGGCGCCCGGGCAGGTGCACGCCGGGGCGCCCGGGCAGGTGCACGCCGGGGCGCCCGGGCAGGTGCACGCCGGGGCGCCCGGGCAGGTGCACGCCGGGGCGCCCGGGCAGGTGCACGCCGGGGCGCCCGGGCAGGTGCACGCCGGGGCGCCCGGGCAGGTGCACGCCGGGGCGCCCGGGCAGGTGCACGCCGGGGCGCCCGGGCAGGTGCACGCCGGGGCGCCCGGGCAGGTGCACGCCGGGGCGCCCGGGCAGGTGCACGCCGGGGCGCCCGGGCAGGTGCACGCCGGGGCGCCCGGGCAGGTGCACGCCGGGGCGCCCGGGCAGGTGCACGCCGGGGCGCCCGGGCAGGTGCACGCCGGGGCGCCCGGGCAGGTGCACGGCACGCCGGGGCGCCCGGGCAGGTGCACGCCGGGGCGCCCGGGCAGGTGCACGCCGGGGCGCCCGGGCAGGTGCACGCCGGGGCGCCCGGGCAGGTGCACGCCGGGGCGCCCGGGCAGGTGCACGCCGGGGCGCCCGGGCAGGTGCACGCCGGGGCGCCCGGGCAGGTGCACGCCGGGGCGCCCGGGCAGGTGCACGCCGGGGCGCCCGGGCAGGTGCACGCCGGGGCGCCCGGGCAGGTGCACGCCGGGGCGCCCGGGCAGGTGCACGCCGGGGCGCCCGGGCAGGTGCACGCCGGGGCGCCCGGGCAGGTGCACGCCGGGGCGCCCGGGCAGGTGCACGCCGGGGCGCCCTTTTTTTTTTTTTTTTTTTTGGGGTGGGGGGGAGCAAAGAGGAAGGAGAGGCATGGGTGAAGGGAAGTATAGAAGTGGGAAATACAGTGCGAGGTATGAAAGCAGGCGGGCTGTCCGCCTTGCTGACATGATGTGTGGGTGTTGGCAGCTAAGCTAAGCTGGCTCCCTCTTGTCAGGGAGCTGTGAGTGTGTGACAGGTTCTTCACATGTGTTTCACCATATATGGATGTCTATAGATGAATACTGTGTAGCATTCATATATACACATTCTGATGCTTCCACACATGTTCTGTTTAAGGCTCTTTATTTTATTATTATTATTTATCGAGTTGTTCATACATACACGTATATGAACTGTTCATATATACACAGTCTATCCAGAATCACAATGCGGATTCAGAGCTGGCAGGTCCACCATCGACATGGTCTTTTACCTCAGACAACTGCAGGAGAAATGCAGGGAACAGAAGCAGCCACTCTTTGTAGCCTTCATAGATCTGACGAAGGCCTTCGACCTCGTCAGCAGGGATGGCCTGTTCAAGATCCTCCCCAAGATCGGATGCCCACCCAGGCTCCTCAGCATCATCAGATCTTTCCATGAGAACATGAGGGGCACCGTGGTCTTTGATGGCCTAACATCAGACGCCTTTGACATCCGAAGTGGAGTAAAGCAGGGCTGCATACTGGCTCCAACCCTATTCGGGATTTTCTTCGCAGTTATGCTGCGGCACGCCTTCGGATCTGTCACGGAAGGCATTTACCTCCGGACCAGGTCGGATGGAAAGCTCCTTAACCTCGCCAGGCTGAGAGCCAAGACAAAGGTTCGGCTGAGGTGTCTGCGCGACTTCCTCTTTGCCGACGACGCAGCAGTCACTGCCCACTCGGCTGAAGACCTCCAACGGCTCATAACCCGCTTCAGCGAGGCCTCTCAGGCTTTCGGACTCACCATCAGTCTGAAGAAAACACAAGTCATGGGACAAGGAGTGGACTCCCCACCTGACATCGGCATCTCTGATTCCAAACTGGAAGGTGTTCACGACTTCGTGTACCTGGGCTCCACAATCTCTGACTCCCTCTCTCTTGATATGGAGCTAAACAAACGCATCGGTAAGGCATCTACTACCATGTCCAGACTGACAAAGAGAGTGTAGACCAACAATAGGCTAACTGAGTATACTAAGATTCAGGTTTACAGAGCCTGTGTCCTGAGCACTCTCCTTTATGGCAGTGAGTCTTGGACACTCCGCGCCCGTCAGGAAAGACAGCTGAATGCCTACCACATGCGCTGCCTTCGACACATCTTGGACATCACCTGGCAGGACAAGGTGACAAACAACAACGTCTTGGGGAGAGCAAGAATCACCAGCATGTACACAATGCTGAAACAGACGAATGCGCTGGCTCAGGCACGTTGTGCGAATGGGCGACGGCAGGATCCCCAAGGATCTCCTGTACGGAGAGCTGATGCAGGGAAAGCGTCCAACAGGCAAACCCCAGCTACGGTACAAAGACGTATGCAAGAGGGACCTGAAAGCCATGGACGTCGATCTAGCTATATGGGAGACACAGGCTGCAGACCGTTCAGCCTGGAGGCAGTCTGTTCAAAGAGGTCTCTCCAAGTTCGAGGAGTCACTTGCCAAGGAATCGGAGGCAAAGAGACAGAGAAGGAAAGCCGGTAGCCAGGAAGACAGACCAGAATCGGACTTCGTTTGTGCTCGGTGTGGGAAGGACTGCCACTCTCGGATTGGCCTCATCAGTCACACCAGACGCTGCACCAGAATTGACAACTAGGGCGCAACTCCATAGTCTCCCGAGACTGAAGGATGCCTACTATAACTCATCTGGGGATTATATACTGTGGGGCGGGGTTTTCGTCGAGAGAATCGAGGCTCTAGGGCCACCAGCTGTGGGAGCGGGGCGTCTCATCTTGGAGTAATCTTTCCAACATTGGGTCCTCTAACATTTCGATGGTGTTCCACACCCTGATGGCTTGGTGCTGTAGTCTGATGTTTAGTGGCTGTATGTTCAGGAGTTCACAGAGCTCCTGGATTGTCTGATCATATGGTGGACGGTGTTTTGCTGCTCTCCTTAGCGCCTTATTTTGTACTGCTTGCAGTTTCAGCATGTTAGTTTTCTTTATGGTGTGTAGTGGTACTGGGGGATATTCTAGATGCGGCCGAACTAGAGCCTTATATAGGTGGATCTGAATGTCAGTACTGAGGCTGCGGAATCTTCTCAGTTTTCCTAAGGCTGCTTTGGCTTTGTTTAGTCGGTCCCTTGCATGAATTTGTATCCCTGTTCTATTTATCATAAGTCCCAGTATTCTGCCTACCTCCGCATAGTGGATCGGCTGGTTATCAAGGATGATGGGGTCCTGGTTTCTTTTCGCAATGTGTGTTATCTGGAACTTTTGTTTGTTGGTGCTAATTTTCCATTGCTTCTCAAAGTTGTTTATGAGTTCAATTGCCGCCTTGGTCTTGTCGGCTAGTAGCGGCTTTGATGGGCCTGGTTGGCATATTATTTGGGTGACATCGTCAGCGTATGTGATGTATTCTCCATGTTGGGGTTGGGGTAGGTCAGCTGTATATATGTTGAATAGAGTGGGGGAGAGGCAGCTTCCTTGTGGTACTCCACTTTTCAGTTCTATTACGTCACCCAAGTAGCTGCCGATATTAAGCCTAGCAGTTCTATTGTCTATAAAGCTGCAGAGAGTAGCAGTAAATCTCCCGGGAAGTCCTAGTTTAGATATCTTATATTTTAGGCCTGTGTGCCACACTTTGTCGAAGGCTTTCGAGACGTCCCTAAGCACTATATTACACTGATCTTTTTTCGACACTGCGTTGGCTATATGCTCGTAGATCAGGGCTATAGCTGTATGGGCCCTTCTGCGGTGTCTAAACCCATGCTGCCTGGTGTTATACTTCCCTTCCTCTTCCATGTACTTCACAAGTCTCTGATTGATAATTTTTTCGAATAGTTTACCTGGAAGTTCGAGGAGGGAAATTGGCCTGTAGTTTTCAGTATAGGTTGGGGGTTTACCTGGCTTGGGGATTAATCTTATTGTGGCATTCTTGAAGTATGTGGGGAATAGTCCAGATGCAAGAGCTGCATTTAAGATGCACGTGTATTGGAGTGCAATCACTGGTAGGTTAAATAATACCATCTTATTTATTAGAGGCGCCCAGGCAGGTGTACGCTGGGGCGCCCAGGCAGGTGTACGCCGGGGCGCCCAGGCAGGTGTACGCCGGGGCGCCCAGGCAGGTGTACGCCGGGGCGCCCAGGCAGGTGTACGCTGGGGCGCCCAGGCAGGTGTACGCCGGGGCGCCCAGGCAGGTGTACGCCGGGGCGCCCAGGCAGGTGTACGCCGGGGCGACCAGGCAGGTGTACGCCGGGGCGCCCAGGCAGGTGTACGCCGGAGTGACCAGGCAGGTGCACGCCGGGGTGCCCAGGCAGGTGTACCCTGACAGGAGCACACAGTCACCCCGGTCACCGTTCCACATAAATTCCGACATAATTTTTTGAATTCATTTGAGCAAGGACAGAGCCAAGGGGGGGGGGGGAGGTACGACATCTCCCCCCCCCCCCCTCCCAACAATATCAGGAGCCTCTCCCGTGAACACAAGATTGTGGCGGACGGTGATGGCGCTCGCTCCTTAGAATCCCAATTTCTAGGGGTTGCTTAACCAACGTGTCGGAGAGTTGAATGTTTAGTATGGAATTATGGTTAAGGACTACTCAGATGTTGAGATATTTTGTAAGGCGTGTTTTACCCTGTGACAACTCCCTAGTTTGTCCTCGTTGTGATCAACTCCAGCATGACTTGAATGGTCTCCGTGAGGAAAACATTTGTCTGAAATCTGATGAAGCCATAAAAAAACAAGAGGAAGCTCTCAGCATAATGACTGCATGTATCAATACATTATCTGCCCAACGTTCCGTCACCCAGGATGAACAAGATCAGCAAAAGCTGCTTGACTCTGTAGTTGTGTCGTCCCAAGCTATTCCATTGGAAAGCGAAGGTGAAAAGTGTATTGAAATTGTTCAGCATCTCTTAAAAAATGAATTGCGTGTCTCTCTAAACAAAACAGACATTATTGCTGCCTACAGAGTAGGCAAAACGAACCCAACAGGACAAAACCAGCGAAAAATTCGCCTAAAATTGGCCTCCCAGTCCACGAAATCTCATCTTGTCCAAACAGCTGCATCCCAACGAAAGGGAATTTACATAAACGAGTGCTTGACTAGAAAAAGACAGCACCTCCTCTACCGCCTGCGTCTAATCCGTCAACAAAACCCAGACGCGATTCATCAGTGCTTCGTTAGAGATGGCGTGATTAAAGTTAGGAAAACTTCAACAGGTAAAATGTTTACAATTGCTAATGAGGATAACTTCAACACTTTCCTCAACCAATGTGGTCTGTCTCACCTTATTATCACTCCCAATGAGTCAACATAATTAACCCCCTTGTCACCTAGTGCAGGCTAGGTATCCTAATTTTTCTTTGTTTCACTCTTTAATTACCTTTAAATTTAATTTTTACTAGTCATTTTCTGGACATAATTAACCGAGTGCTTTAATATTTCTTCAGGTCTTTTTAAGTATACGGTCATAACTAAACTACTTTTGGTTAATTATCTTTAGCTTAAATTTGCCTATGTTTATTATTCAACTTTTTTCTTTGATTTCATTTATTACCAAGGTTGCCTAGCCTCGCCATACTCTATTACTCCATTGTACCCCTGGCTTTGCCTGTGTCTCAATTATGCAAATTATTACTTACAATGTACCTGAGAGTACCTGTAAGCCCCTTGTAAGCTACCTCATTTTTTTCTTTTTTTGTTCATTTTGTTTGTGTTTTGTATAGACTTGCTTATATATATTATCCCCTTTTATATCATAATTCTATTTTGTATTCTGCCATTCTTGCCTTGTTTTCCTGCAACCAGCCTTTTTATGCAGGCAAGTTTAGACCCTGAACTAAACCTCTTATCCACTATCTATGACAATCATCACTTTAATGATCTGAACTGCAGATATTTTACAGCACATGATGTAAACAATGTATTAACACATAATCACAATATCTCTGTAATCAGCTTGAACGTTAGATCCCTAGGTAAACACTTCGATGATGTTAGTGCATTGATTGAAACTATTAACAAATTCTTTTATTATACTTACTGAAACATGGTTGAAAGAGGATACTACTCAACTCTTTAACATGCCTAACTACTCGGCAATTCACAACTGTCGTCAACTTCAGAGAGGTGGTGGCACTGCTCTTTACTACCACCAAGAACTAACATGCTTAAAAGAAATTAGAACTAGAGACTGCTGTGGGGAGTATATCTTCGCCAGCTTCAGAGTCAAGGGTGCCGAGTCTGTCCTGTCTGTGGGTGCAGTCTATAGAATTCCTAACACTGATGTATCCGAATTCAACTCAAACCTTAGAAATCTAATACTCGATAACAGACTGAACAAAAACCATCTAATAATCGCAGGGGACTTTAATATTGACCTCTGTGAGCCTGAACATCCTACTGCTGTTAGCTTCCTCAACTGTATGAATTCCTGCTTCCTCATACCTTTAATCATTAGACCTACTAGAATCACTGATAGTACTGCCACAACTCTAGATCACATCTGGACAAACATAACCTCTCCGCTTACTTCAGGTATAATCACCGATAGCACTACAGACCATTACCCCACATTTCTCTTAACTAACATTAGCAAACCACCACTAGTCAAGGGAGTTAAGTTTTAGGCTGCACAATGAAACTGCTATAGACAATTTTAAAACTGCTGCTGATAATGTCAACTGGGAGTCCGAGTTAGGTAACATAGGGGACATCAACCTAGCAGTGCAATCTTTTCTTCAAAAAACTTAGCCTTTATAACACCCACTGTCCTATGCTTACAAAACAAATCACAACCAAAAGGCTTAACAATCCCTGGCTTACAAAGGGAATACTTAAATCCATTAATAAAAAACATGACCTTGAGAAGAAGTATAGGTTAGGAATTGTCTCCAAAGAATTCTCAAAGAATTACTCATTATTCCTATCCAAGATAATTAGACGAGCCAAAACTAAATACTACGAAGATAAATTTTCCCAAATAAAGAGCAACATTAAAAAAAACTTGGAGCACAATTTCACAAATATTGGGATCAAAGAAGACTTTAAATAACAAACCAACACTCCTTTCCAATAACGATGGTCAGCTTTCAGCCTCAGATTCTGCTATTGAGTTCAATAGGTTCTTCTCTTCCATTGGGTCATCCCTTGCAAATGATATTCCATCTTCCAGTACTGACGTTAAGGACTATCTCACAGGTAACTATCCACAGTCTCTGTACCTAAAGCCTATTAATTCCACTGACGTCAATGAGATAATCCTTTCCCTTAAAACCAAGTCTAGTGCCCTTGAGGAGATACCAACTTTAATTTACAAAAAAGCCTCCAGATCTTTAGCCCCTGCTATTGCATTGCTCTTCAACAAGTCACTTGAACTCCAAACCTTTCCAGATGTTCTAAAAAAAGCGAGAGTGACGCCAGTCCACAAATGTGGTGATCCCACAGATGTTAACAACTACAGACCTATTTCAATCCTGCCTAACTTATCAAAAATTTTTGAAAAACTAATCTACAAGCAGCTTTACTCTTATCTAGCCAAGCACAATATACTTAGCTCTTGCCAATATAGTTTCAGACCCAAAAAAAGCACTAACGATGCACTTATTAGTATGATTAACTTAATTCATGCAGCTCTTGATAAAAATGAGTTCCCTGTTGGGTTATTTGTGGACCTGCGTAAGGCTTTTGACACTGTCGACCACCAAAACCTTCTTCTTAAATTACATCATTATGGAGTCAGAGGACACTCCCTACAATACCTCAAATCTTACCTTACTGACAGGCTCCAGTATGTTTCCGTGAACAATTCAATTTCTCCCACCCTACCCATCAACATTGGTGTTCCTCAGGGCAGCATACTTGGCCCTCTCCTCTTTCTCATCTTCATTAATGACCTTCCAAATACCTCCCAACACCTCAAACCTATTCTATTTGCTGGCGACACAACCTTCATTTACTCCAGTCCTGACCCTCTTGCTCTAAATGCCACAGTAAATACTGAGCTAAATAAAGTCCATCTTTGGCTAACTGCCAACAAACTCACCCTTAACATTGACAAAACTTTCTATATTCTGTTTGGCAATAAATCCTCTAATCAAATAAATCTCAAAATAAACAATACCCAAATTTGTAACAAATTAGATGGAAAATTCCTTGGCGTTCTCATTGATCACAAGCTGAATTTCCAGGGACACATTCTAAATATATCAAAAAAAGTTTCAAAAACTGTTGGCATTCTTTCTAAGATCAGATATTATGTACCCCGCCCTGCCCTGGTTACTCTCTATTACTCCCTCATTTATCCATATCTCAACTATGGTATTTGTGCTTGGGGTTCTACTACCCAAAATCATTTATGTCCTCTAATTACCCAACACAAAGCTGCTATTAGGACAATATCCAACTCTGGCCCCAGACATCACTCGGTACCCCTACTCAAATCTCTGAATATGTTAGATATTAAGTCACTGCACATTCTCTCTTGTGTATTATACATATATAAAACGCTGAACTGTAATGCCAATCCTGACCTCAAAAGCTTCATTGAAGGTTGTAACAGAACCCATGAGCACCACACCAGAAATAAATACAGTTTTGATATTCCAAGAGTACGACTTAATCAAACTAGAAATGCTCTACAAATCAAGGGACCCAGAATGTGGAATGATCTTCCCAACCATGTTAAAGACTGTACCTCTCTCAACCAGTTTAAGATAAAAACTAAACACTACCTAATAAATTCCCTGTAACCTACCTTACCCCTCTATTGTCAACCCATGTCTGTTATTTTTTTTTTTTAATCAACACTGTCAACCTATTGTATTTGTGCTGCTTTTTCAGTCATGTTCCCCCTTTTTTATCTTTATTTGTATTTGTTCTCAACACATTTTATTCTTTATGCTCAATTAGTATTAAGTTCTAGATATTAATGTTTTTCCTGCCCGAAACGCATTGCGTAATAGTGGCTTTAGGCATTGTATGTACTAGCTCTATCTATATATCGATCCATTAATGTAACATCACTTGTATGTATGTACCTTTCCTGAATAAACATATTTATTTATTTATTGTATTGTAGTCACCAGCTGCTGTCTGGTGTCTTGTCATCTACTCGTGCACGGGCGGACAGCACGCTGGACTGTGATCCTGTGGTCCCGGGTTCGATCCCGGGCGCCGGCGAGAAACAATGGGCAGAGTTTTTCATCCTATGCCCCTGTTACCTAACAGTAAATAGGTACCTGGGTGTTAGTCAGCTGTCACGGGCTGCTTCCTGGGGGGTGGAGGCCTGGTCGAGGACCAGGCCGCGGGGACATTAAAGCCCCGAAATCATCTCAAGATAACCTAAAGATAACGGGCACATTCTCCATCAGCGTCGCCTCTCAACCTCGGGTCGTCTTGTTGGCGCTTTTTGCTGCTCTGGGCAGCAAGCCTGTGTTGCTAGTGTCCCTCAGTCACATTCTCAAATCAAATCAAATGTTTATTCATGTAAAAGTACTGAATAAACACTTATTATCTTGTTTATTGATACATGTAGGTACATCTGCATTTATGCAGCTGTATGACAGGGTAAAAGTGTTTTCATGAGTTTTTCTGATCAGGGGGAAAGATAGACAGGACAGTATGGGGGCTCATTTATTTAGTAGTAGTAACACAAAAGTACTGTTCTGCAGGACGCATAAATAAGGAGGCTATAAGTTAGACATGACACATTGACATAGTAGGAGACTGTAAGTGCTGATAAGCAGCTTGATGAGAGCGCCCTGAGGTAACAGTTAATAAAGAATGCTTATAGCCTGTAAACAAGATAAATGATTACTGCAGATCACAAGATAAGCTTAATGGCTAGGATATAGTTATAAAGCAACTGTGTAATAAATTGACTCATTTTTATAGGTAAGTAATGGGAAGCCGAGAGACAGTTAATAGAGTAGCCTGGTCAAGAGACCAGATCCCCGGAAGTGTATTGGCTAGAATACAAGTGAAGCCAAAGTATAACAATGAGAGACAGTCTGACAATTAAGTAAATTACTGCGTAAATGCCGTAACACATTAATGAAGATTCTTGGCCAAGAGCCCAGAAAAGACAACCATTACGGGCACATAACATATAACTGGGAGGAGAATTAACCCAGGCCAAGAAGCCATGCCGCCAAGGAGAAAAGGATATACTAATTCCCGTACTAAAGGGAGAGCTTACTAGTACCTAGGGTGTATGTAGTGTGTGCAGCACACTTACTTAAATTACACAAGGGAACACTTGACACAATTAACTAGCCGCAGGCAACATAGCGCTTGGGGAACCGGCACTGCACCCCCACTCCGCAGGCCAGCAGGCTGGATCCCCCCCCCCACCGAAGGGTGTGTGTATGCTGGCCGCGGGAGGAGCCGTTAGCGAGGGAGAGTGATTACGTCCCGCCTGATGTAGGGAGAAAAAGCATTACTCTTCCACCTATCGATGGCCATGATCACCGCCGGCGCGAGACCGTCCAAGGACAACTGCGTGGCCCTGCCGATTCTGGAGGAGTGTGGAGCAAAGTCAGCTGGAGGCAGGCCCAAAGCAGCAATGGCAGCACGAAGCACCCTGGAGAAGTCTTGTCTGGACTCTGGGACGCCTGACACATCCAGGAATAGGGGCCCTGGAACTGTGCCTCGCTTTTTGCAGTACTTGGAAAGGGTGCAGACCGGGCAGTGCCTGCTGGAGGGGTTCGCGGACAAGGTGAGAGTAGGGGTGCAGCCTGCACTGTGTGTAGGAGCTGAAAACAATGTCTATTCCCGTCCTAATGACCACTACCTGGTCCAATCGGAGCATGTGCCGGCCCTTCTCCCAGAAAAGGGCCTTCTCCACGTAGGTCACCTCACCACTGGCAGAGGCATGCGTGGAAGGCCAGGGAGAAGAGCGCGAAGAAACAGGACTTCTCGTAGGCTGAGGCACAGACGCCTCCTAACAGGCGGTGCAGGAGGCGCCGAGCTGGAGGGCGTCGAGCAGAGTTCCGTGCCCCTTTGAGGAGTTGGGTAACCAGGAACTGGCATGTAGGGTCCCTCTATCCATGCAGCTTGTAGACAAAGGCAATCGCTGCCAGGTAGGCGTGCAGGGAGCGGTATGCCAAGCCCCGGGAGAGCAGGGATTGCAAGAAGTTTGCCAGGGTCAAGGGCGTAGCCTCGAGGGGGCACTCCCGGCGCCGGCCGCCAGAGACGTACGCCGAATACTCCGCCCTCTTAGCCTGATAGGTGCGCTGTGTCGCAGGTTGTAGCGAGTTGAACAAAGTCGTCACAGTTGCAGGGCAGGAAGTGCAGGGGGATGTCGGACGGCGTGTCGGCGAGGCCTGCGTCCTGCAGGAACGAGGGCGGCAGCACCTGTAGACAGGAAAGAGCGTCACAAACCCCATTCAGCTTGCCCGGGAGGTTGGAGGGAAAAAGTGTTATATTGTGAGTGAGCAGGGGGACCGCCAAGGGCCTGAAAAGTTGCACGAGGAGGGGACACCTGGCGGAGAGAGGTGAGCACATTGACCACCGCGGCGTTGTTCGACCTGCAGACCAGCCTCTCGTTAGCCAAAACCGGAGCGTAGAGAGCTATACCCATGTTGAAAGGGTAGAGCTCGAGTAAGGCTATGTTGAGCCGGCACCAGCTTGCGGGCCACGTTCCCCAGAACCAGGCCGCCCTGAGGGTGAGGTCATACCCTCTGAAGGAGGCGTCCGCACACATTGAGAGGGATGGGGCACAACCCCAACCACCGTCTGGGGGAAAGATCATGACGCCGTTGAAGTCGATGAGGAAGGAGCGCCAGGTGGCAAGGTCAAGCTTTGCCTTGGCATCCATTAAGCAGTGGCGCAAGGGACGCTGGACGCCTTGTGTGAGCGGGTAAAGTCGGCGAAGGAAGGCCCGGTCCCCCGGTATGACCGCTGTGGCAAACTGGAGTTTTCCAATTATCCCCTGCAGGTCACGCAGAGGGAGGCAGTCGATCCCCAAAGCGGCTACCACGGCGTCTGTGTACCTTGTCCTCTTGTCCTCCGGGAGTCTTGTTTCCATCCGTCACGCATCGAACTACAGGCCTAGGAAGGTGAGGCAAGTGCTAGGACCCTCAGTCTTGTGGGGGGCCAAGGGAACGCCCAACCTCTCACATAGTGCAGTGAACACCCGCAGGCTCCGGAGGCACCCGTCTGCAGTCAAGCTCACAAAAAGGAAGTCGTCCAGCACCTTCACCACATCCCGGATGCCGAGCTTCTCCGCCAGGATCCATTGCAGTGCGCTGGAGAAAGCCTTAAAGATCCTGCAGGAAGGGGACAGTACCCATACTGAGCATCTTCTTATAGTAGTACTGCCCCCCCCCCCCCTGGTACGAGAACCCGAGGTGGTGGTAGTCACTCGGGTGGACCAGGACAATCCGAAACGCCTCAGTGACGTCACACTTTGCCAGGTGCGCCCCAGGAGAGCGGCTGACCACCAGCGCCACAGTGTTGTTGACAGACTGATAGTTCACCGTTGTCGTTTCTCAAGGGATGTTGGCGTTCACACTATCGGAGGAGTAGGGGTAGCTGAGGTTGTGCAGAAGTCTGTACTTGCCCTGCGTGGTCTTCTTCCATAGGGCAATCGGTGAACACTTGAAGTTCGTGAAAGGGGGGGCCTCGAAGGGGCCCGCGATGCGCCTCAATCTCGGCTCCTTGTCAAGCATAGGTCCCACAATGTTTGGGAGGGCTGTCGTGTCTGAAGGGTTGCGGGAAGAAACCACCAGGGAGCAGTCCGAATGAAGCCGAATCGTCGATCCATGAGTGACCCGAACCCTCTGAAGCGCAAACCACACTGCTGTGAACTCCCACACTGTCCTGTGGGCTTCAACGGAAGGATGGACCCCACCGCCCCTGGCCGATCTGGTGAGCACTGGTCACAAAGCCCCAGCCAAGAGACGACGCGTCCGTAAACACATAGTTTGGGCTCGGGTAGGCACCAATGCACTGAACCCTAAAAAACCCAAAGAGGAAGCCGGCGACGCATCGGCTGACGCAGACCCCTGAGGGTTGAACCTAGTGATCGCGAGAGAGAGGCGGAAGGGACCTTCCCAAAGGAACCACAACAGCCGATGAAGCCAAACCTGACCCGGCGGGTAGACCATCATCTTAAAGTTCAGGCTCCCGCACAGACCCTCAAGTAACCTCCGGGTGACCCGGGAGCCTTCAGAAACAAGCGCATGTGAGACCGCACCCAAAGGAGAGACAAGGAAGTGGTTCGAGTCCCACACAAGACCCAGCCAGGTCTGAACATGGTAGGGATCCAGATGGGACTTCAACTAGGTCACCAGGAACCCAAACCTGACTAATTGGGAAAGCACCAAACCCCTGGCGAGGAGACAGGCGGACTGACTGGGAGCCCAAACCATCCAGTAGTCGAGGTAAGGCAACACCCCGAACACCTAACAGACGCAGATGAGTCACCATGACCCGGGTCAGGCGTGCCAGGCAGGGTGCCAGGTGCCACCTCACATGTGAGGTGGCAGGTTCAACCCGAAAGGGAGACAACGAAAGTGGTAATTCTTATACCCCAAAACAAAACCGAGCCAGTCCCTGAGCCCCGGATGAATAGGGATGTGCCAATATGCGTCCTTGAGGTCCAGGGACACCATCCAAGTGCCCGGCTCCTACAGAAGCTGAACCTAGGACAGGGTGGTCATCCGAAAGGAGGGGTAAAAAACCCAGGGGTTCAGATGGGACAAGTCCAGAATGAACTGCACAGGTCCGCACAGTCCCATTTCGGAACTGGAAACGGGTGGGAAACCCACCTGAGGGACATCATCGTTTTGACCATGCCCAAGCGCGCCCACTCAAAGACAACCTGACAGAGCATAGGAGAAGAGGCCTGCCTTGCCAGCCCTGAACCCCTCGAAGGAGAAGCCACCCAACGTCGGTAGGTCTAGAACTCCACCCACACAAAAGAAGACAGAAGCTAAAACTGAACCTTGTCGAGGCAAAATGTCTAAATGAGATCGGGAATGAAGAAGAAATAAATTCTTTTTCCTACAAAGTGATAGGGGGTAGGCAGACCAATAAAATGGTACAAAAATGCAAACCAACAAAATCACTAGAGAAAGGGGTAGTGAAGAATAAGGGAGAGGGGAAACACGTTCATGAAAATTGCATACACCAACATAGATGGAGTGAGATCAAAGATACTGGAGTTAAGTGATGTAATACAGCTGCAGACATCAGACATTGTTGCCAGTCACGGAGACAAAACTTGAAGATAATATTTTAAATGAGATATTTCCAAGGGGCTACTCAGTCTGGAGACGGGACAGAAAAATTAGGAAAGGCGGTGGTGTTGCTGTGATAGTGAAAGAACACCTAATGGTAAATGAAATAATGATTTGCCAATCCTCGATATTGACATAATAGCACTAGAGATCTGCAATCAGGATGATAAACTAACAATCATAAATGCATACTGTATAGTCCACCGCCGTGCAACACATGGTCAGAGGAGGAGATGGATAATAAATGAGAGGGCCTTATAACAATAATGAGAGAGATTATAGTGAGAGCTGATAAAGATAGATCATGATAGTTGGTAGTCAGTCGAACAATGGGGAACAATGGGGAATTCAGACATTTCTTTAAGGAATTTGACTGGAAAGACTTGCTGTTAGGACATAAGTAAATGAGATGTATGTCAAGTTTTGTGAAAGATGTGATAAAGGCACAAGATTTATACCAAAGCAGAGATGCAGAACAAGGAAACAGGATTGGTTCAAATGTAAAACAAATGTAAAACAGAACCAGGTTTATTCTATAAATTCATAAACAACAAATTGCAGGAAAAGGATAATATTCAGAGGTTGGAAATGGGAAATAAATTCACAGAAATGAAAAGGCAATGTGTGAAACATTAAACGAAAAGTTCCAAAGTGTGTTTGTACAAAATATGTGTGATTCCCTGAAGATTTCAATAAGAATTCCTGAGAACAACATAGAGCACATTGAGATGTTTATAGACGAAGTGGAAAAAATGCTCAAGGAGCTAAGAAAGAACAAAGCAGTTGGTCCTGATGGAGTTTCACCATGGGTTCTGAGAGAATGTGCATCTGAGCTCTGCATTCCACTTCAACTGATTTTCAGGCATCCCTGTGTACAGGAGTTGTAGCTGATGTGTGGAAAAAGGCTAACATAGTTCCAATCTACAAAAGTGGCAGCAGGGAAGACCCCCTCAATTATAGGCCTGTATCATTGACAAGTGTAATACTGTAGTCAAAATATTGGAAAAAAATTATACTAAATGGGTAGAACACCTGGAGAAAAATGATATAATATCAGACAGTGGTTTTCGATCTAGAAGATCCTGTGTAACAAATTTACTCAGTTTTTATGATCGAGCAACAGAGATTTTACAGGAAAGAGATGGTTGAGTTGACTGCATCTATCTGGACCTAAAAAAGGCTTTCGACAGAGTTCCACATAAGAGGTTGTTCTGGAAATGAACATTTTAGAGGGTGACAGGTATGCTTCTAACATGGATGAAAAATTTCCTGATAGCAAAATGAGGGCCATAATCAGAGGTAATGTATCGGACTGGAGGAATGTCACAAGTGGAGTACCACAGGGTTCAATTCTTGCACCAGTGATGTTTATTGTCTACATAAATGATCTACCAGATGGAATACAGAATTATATGAACATGTTTGTTGACGATGCTAAGATAATGGGGGAGATAAGAAACCTAGATGATTGTCATGCCCTTCAAGAAGACCTGGACAAAATAAGTATATGGAGCACCAATTGGCAAATGGAATTTAATGTGAATAAATGCCACGTTATGGAATGTGGAATTGGAGAACATAGACCCCACACAACCAAGAAATTATGTGAGAAATCTTTAAAGAATTCTGACAAAGAAAGGGATCTAGGGGTGGTTCTAGATAGAAAACAGTCACCTGAGGACCACATTAAGAACATTGTGCTAGGAGCCTATGCTACACCTTCGAACTTCAGAATTTATTTAAATACATGGAGAAATACTAAAAAAAATTGTTCACGACTTTTGTTAGACCAAAGCTGGAATATGCAGCAGTTGTATGGTGTCCATATCTTGAGAAGCACATCAACAAACTGGAAAAGGTGCAAAGACATGTGGCTCCCAGAACTGAAAAACAAGAGCTACAAGGAGAAGTTAGAGACATTAAATATGTAAAACTAGAAGATAGAAGAAAGAGAGGCGATATGATCACTACATACAAAATAGTAACAGGACTCGATAAAACTGATATGGAAGAATTCCCAAGACCCGGAACTTAAAGAACGAGGTCATAGATTTAAATTAACGAAACAAAGCTGCCGGAGAAATAATTTTTTGTTTATAGCAGTTTGTAGGTAGAAATTCAACCTTTTCTACCCCGCAGGACTACCCCACCTAAACCAACCTTCTCTACCCGCAGGACTACCCAACCTAAACCAACCTTCTCTACCCGCAGGATTACCCCCACCTAAACCAACATTTTCTACCTGCAAGACTACCCCACCTAAACGAACCTTCTCTACCCACAGGACTATCCCACCTAAACCAACCTTCTCTATCTGCAGGACTACCCCCACCTAAACCAACCTTCTCTACCCGCAGGACTACCATAACTACCGCACGTACACTGCCCGCTGCGTCAAGGACATGGATGACGGGGAGCGCTACATCGTGTACACCCGCACCCACTGGTATGTCCTGGGCTGCGTTAGTGCCTCAGGGTTTGACACTAGCACCAGTGTTCCGGGGGGGGGGGGGGGGGGGGCGGCTTGGATCACAGCTCAGGTGAGGGAAAGAGGAAGCAGCTTAGGTGAAGGAGTGAACCTGATCAGGGGGGCTTAGGTGAGGGCATTGTGGGATACAAAAAATAAAAGCTAATGTGGGACTGGTAATAAATTATGAGTAGGAGAATAAATGAGTTCTTAGGGTTGAGTAAGTATTGTTCTAGTTTTTCTTATACCAGCCTTTTTCACCCTTCACACTTCGTCTCTTTCTTAAATCTGCCTCAATCCCCTTCGTGTTCTTGTATCCTGTTCACCGCTCTCACTTCTCCGTCTCCATCCTGACAGTGGCGAGTGGAACTACAACTGCTTGTGGCTCAAACGACGCAGTGCGAATGTCCTCGAGTTCATGCTTGGTAAGTGTTACTTGAGGGCCTCTGGCTCTCGCTACACACTTTGTTACATGCGCCTTGTATTCTCTCCTGTTATGGGTGCTTGGCTCTGTTGTAACACTTCCTATATTATATTTAAATGTATAATGATAACCTGGAATATTTGATGTGGTTTGGCCTCATTCAATCTTTTAAAATTAAATTTATAAACATGAGCCAGCATGTCTCATAAACAAAGGTAGGTTACCCTGTCAGTGAAAGCCTACACACAGGCCAAGTCATGGGGAGGTGAGAGGACCCAGAATTTTAAGCTAACTCTGGCAAAGTGGTACTACTGGCTAATCATAAGGCTCCTCTTTATAAGTAAATACTGCCACAACTCCTCGCATGAAATTTTTTGTATTTATTTATACAGTATCCACTCAATTTAACGGCCTATATGGGGCTGTACCCTGGTCCTTATTTCCGGAGCTCCGTTATTTCCGAAGTTAAGTCGGGTCGGGTAATTTTTCAAGTAACATTCAGGGAGGATATATTTTATACTGTATAACTAAAATTAAATAAAGTTCATTGTGTAATTGCATTCCAATTTAGTGCCACACCGACGATTAAGCCAGTTGTTGGCTGCTGCATGGATGATGTGTGAACACGGTCTGATCAAGCCCAGATGGGTGGGAAAAAATTGATTCATTCCTTTGTATTGCAAAATATTTCATGTATCAATCAGCAAGTTAATATTTTCTCAGTAATATTTTAGAGATGTGTTTTGATTTACCCTGAACAGTGCAGGTAATGTATTTTTAATGTTACAACACAGGCTGTGGCGGCCATGCCATAACAATGGCGATCGAGCCTTGTCACTGAGAGCTAGCCAAGACGAAATATTTTGAGCTCACCTATTCTCTGCTGACGATAGAATATACATTTGCAGAGACTAATATGTAGCTTTTGTTGAAAAAAACCAATTAATATCTTGTAATACTATAATAAAATAGGTAAATTGACTTACTTTTAATGAAGCTGAAGATTACGAAGCTGTGAAGATTACGTCATCCTCTGCAGCGCTTGTTTTATATTGTTTATATTGTATACAGGGTACATACTGTATGTACACTTATTTTCAGGTATATTTTAATAGAGTATCCTTCTGTTTCTTGATGTCACTTACTGTACTTTTCCCAATGTTAAACTCTGCTGCTGCTCGTGCATGAGAATATCCTTTATCAAGTTTCTTAATTAACTCCAGCTTCTGTGCAACCGTCAGGCGCTTCCTTTGGGTAACTTTTGGCATTTTGTAAATTAAAAAGATCACAATTACAGTACAGTAATATCCTTCACAATTGAAGCTAGCCGCGCGACTTCACAGTAAACAATGGGAACACATGGCCCGGCGGAGTACATTCTAGGTCCGTGGGAAAAAAAATACCTAGTGCCTATACTATAAAAGGTATTTAACACTTTCGCGCTCTCGGCGCTCAAAAAAAAACAATACCCCAGATGCTTTCGGCACTTCGCGCGCCTATGCGGTAAGACCGAAAAAGTGTACACTCTTTTGACTGTCCTGACAATAATTGAAGGCGCACGTATTTAAATTTGGTATCACTGTGTTCGCAATGAAATTGTCTATAAGAGCATACCTATAAAAAGCCGCCCAATCATAAGGAGTATCAACACCAAATAAAAAACTATGCAGATCACTCGCCGAGAGCGCCAAACAGCAACAAAATGTTTCCACTCTCTTAATGGTTGCGAAGCCTACAGTTGTCCTACATCGCTAATTTTGGTATCATTGGAATCGCAATAAAATTCTCTACACGGACATATGCATATGAATGTTTAATATAGGTAATTGCCCACCCGCAAGAGTGTGTGAAGTGGAGAGTAGTTAGCCGCGAGCGCACTGGCGAAAACACAGGGGGGAAATCATGCTTGGAAAGTTTATACGTTTCCTGACCCTACTTTTCTATGTACGTATTTCTTTTTTATACCAATGTGTTCGCAATAAAATTTTCTATAAGATGAACTGTATAACATTTGTACAAAGCATGTGTAAGAGAAGCGCCAAATATAGAACCACGTCGCTCAGTATGCGTTCGCGGCAGAAACGAACGCATTGTTTTCGTTCGTTTGATGTTTGTCATGTTTATACTTGTTGAAACATTTCATAATTTGTATGACAGTGATCGCAGTAAAATTCCCTACATAGACATATACATAACACATACAAATATTTCCCACGTGTTGGATATATCAACGGCTAAAGGGAACCCACTGCCACACGCTCGCCACACCCCCAAACATACTTTGTGTATTTTTTTTTTACTCATAGAAGTTTATGTGATATAATATTCATTCTGGTACCAAAAAATTCGCAAATAAATTCTCTACAAAACAAACGTATCCCCATCCATTTCGGTTAAAAAATGGAATTTATAGAAATATTTTTTCGATGGACGAGAAAAGTAGGCTGTTATGCGGAATCGTAAGAAAAAACGGCGACGAGTTATCTCTAATCTAAAGCGCGAAAGTGTTAATAAGAAAACAAAGACTTTTGCTTAATAAAAACTGTTTCAAAATATTTTATTAATAATAATTTACAATTTTCTTCATTAAAGTGAATCATTTTAAAAGAAAATTAAGATGTAATATATGACTCTGGACGATCCAGGTCGGTGGCCTGGTCGCCATGTGAGGGGACGCTGATGCCACAACAAACCCAATACCGACCGTCGGTAATATCGACCACAGACCGGTATAGCAGGCTCCAAATACCGGTCTCCCAAACCGGTCGTTAATACCGGCAGATCGGTATAAAAGAGGCCGTTAAATTGAGTGGATACTTACAGGAAGGTACATTGAGTTTTTTGAGAGGACATAGCATTGGTGTTTTTACATTTTTGTAGAGCCACTAAAATGCACACCAATTTGGGCAGGTCCTTACTCTAACAAATAACTATAAGCAGATAATTTGTAGCAAAATTGAAAAAGTTAACAGGTACATTGTAAGAGAATTTGAAGAAAATTAGCATGTGCATTATAGTAAAATTTGAGGATTATCACCAGGTACATTGTAGCATAATTTGAGGATTATTTCTAGATACATTGTAGTGAAATTTGCATTGAACATAACAACCATGATATAAGATGATGGCAGTGATTACTATGGTGATGTTATATGACTTAGGTGCACATTTTGGAGTATCACAAGATACAGTGCGAGTTTGAAGCACTAGGTAGAAAACTATGAGGATAAAATTAGATACTTTTTTGGTGTTACTTTTAAATAAGGGATAAGTTGGACAGCTTCTTAATTCATTAGGGAGCGACTTCCATAGACTACGTCCTTTTATTTGCATAGTGTGTGTACACAGATTTAGTTCGACTCTGGGGATATCAAAAAGAGATTTATTTCTAGTATGGTGATTATGGGTTCTATTACATCTGTCAAGGAAGAGTTTCAAATCAGGATTTGCATTTAGGAACAAGGTTTTGTACATGTAAATTGCACAGGAAAATGTGTGGAGTAAGTTTGTTTAGCATGTTGAGGGATTTAAACAGGGGGAGGGGGGCTGTGTGTTGTCTGAAAATGGTTTGTTATTGTTGTGATAGCAAATTTTTGCTGGGTAGTGATGAGTCTGAGGTAGTTTGCAGTGCTTGAACCCCATGCACAGGTACTGTATGTAAGATAGAGGTCGATTAGCGCATAGTATAATGAGAGGAGAGCAGAGTTTGGAACATAATATCTGATTTTAGAAAGTATACTGACCATTTTTGAGACTTTTCTGGGGGAAGCCCCTTTGGCTCCCTGGAGCTACCTGGGGTGACATGAATGTATCAGACCCTGGCATCAGTCAAGCGAATGGAGTTCCAGGCCTACCGGGGACCACGAACCTGAACCTGGCCCCCTTTCCCTCAGAGGCATGAGGAGCAATGGCCTATAGAAAACCCTGTGTGATTAGAAGCATTCTGTCTGCCATCGACTGGGTCAGGCACCCAGAAAGGTAGGCACCCCAAAACAAATCCAATCTGGTTCAAATATGGCTTCTGAAAGCCGAACTGTTGGACAGAACTCCAAGTGAAAAACAGCAAACAAGCATAGACGTCACATCCATCACTGCTGCTGTCTGCACAGCTCCCCCCTTCCTGGGAGGGGGAAGGGGGGGGGCCCCAGACCCCCGTGCCGGCTATTCATCCTTCAGTTCTGTGGCTGATGTGAGACCTGGTGGTTGTGCAACTCTGGCTCTAGCTTTGTTTCAGTGCTGTGTCTTGTGGTGTGGTTCTGTCTTGTGGTGGTGTGCAAGCCAGGAGTAATTTCACCTTTACTCGGCTACATACGAATAAGGTTCTCTTCCCTAGGTGCCCTGTAAGCACTGCCCTTGTGGCTTGGGGTTATTTTCCACAAGTCATTTGGGACATGCCTCTGCTGTGGTCTTTTGCTGCTCGGTGATTGCCTGCCTATGGAGTCAGCTGGAATGTTTGATGCTCTCCTGTTTGCCTCTGGGTAGGAGGTAGCTTCGTCACTGGTATAGGTGCAGGGTACTGTGCAGCTTGTTTTTCACTATAATACAGCGGCCCGCTCTGTTCCGCCCGAGTCGTTGTGCTCTTGCAGGGTTTTTCTTTTGTTTGTTTTTTCCTGCCGGGTGGAGGTGGGGGGGGGGGGGTTGCCCCTTGATGTTGATACCTATTGTATATTGGTGGTCCTCCATTAGGTCCCCGTGAGTGTACATGTCCTGGGGGGTTCAGCTTTTAGCAGTTTGTTGGAAGTGTGGGGAGCCAGTTTGCAGTACCTTACCTGCGTATTCCTTAGCAGAGCATCTAAGGGCCCTGGAAATTCCTACTGGGGCTCGGTGGTCAGATGGATGCATCCACTGGGTCCCATCTCGCTTTGTGAGAGTTGAAAGGTTGCTTTGTTCCCTTGTCTCGGGGTGACACTCGCCTGCTCTGCCTCAATCATGCTGCCTGCACAGCTGACACCTGTTGGTGACACCTTCGACCCGGAGTCCTTCGACCCACCTCATGATGTGCAGGAGGCCATTGCAGCTAACCACCTGCGTGACTGATTACGTCTCGATAATGGATCCTGCCTCTCTTGAGTTTGGTTTGGTTCTTTTCCTTACTGGGGTGTGTTACGAAGTTCCAGAGTCATCCTGGTTGGCAGACTGTCCTATATTTTTATTGGGGCATGGCATACGTTCTGTTGGTCCCGCATGCTGGGGCGGGGGAGGGGGCAAATTTCAGCATTTTAGTTCATGTTTGTTTGCCCCTGCCTTTCCTTGGGATGTTGGCCTGGTATGGCTTCACATGCAGGTTCCCTCACTTTCGGTGCCTTGGTTGCTGAGGAGTTGCGCGCCCATGGCCACTTGGCTTCGGTCTTGCATTTTTTCCCCTTTTCGAGCTGTCTTCAGACTGGCTTGAGGAGGACGTGGAGGTGCTTGGGGCTGATCCTGGGTCTGATGCACTGGTCTCGGCGATGCAAGCATCGGTTATGCTGTTGAAGCTGTTTGCATTGATCCTGTGGGAGGCAATGTCTGTTCTTTGCTTCTCGTCTTGTGTCCTTGCAGGCGGGGCTTGCTCAGTCCTTGAAATCCACTTGGACCCAGGCTCTTAAGTTTTCTATGCTTTTTTGTCCTTTGCTGTTTGCAGAGTCTACGGTGGTGCAGTATCTGCAGGTGGCTACTTCTAGTTGTCGTCCATGTCAGACTTGTTGATTCTCTAGGAGGCTCATGGGGGGGGGGGGGGGTCTTCCCAGAAGGGTTGTGCCAGGGTTCGGGGTTCTCCTGTCGTGGTAGGCCAGTGGTTCCAGTTTCGGAGCCAGTACAGTCTTTGGAACTGATAACGACTCGTCAGCGTGGTGATCGCTCTGCATGTAAGTCGGTTCATATAAGGGGAGTTGGCCCTTTTGTGGTTCGTCGCATTGGCAGAGCAATGAGGGGGGGGGAGAGGCTCACGCTATTTTCTCACAACTGGTCCCACAATTTGTGGACTTTTCGGGTCGTTTCTTGCGGCCTGCAGTGGCGTTGAGTCACCCCTCCTCCTTCAAGGGGTTCAGGGCTGATGGGGGCAGGCATCTTCTCTTGCACTCTGTCTGGTTATCTTGGAGTTGATTTGCTTGGGTGTGGTCGAAACGTCCACGTCCCTCATGTGGATTTCCTGCCTGTTTTCGGTTCCGAAATGGGACTTTGTGGACCTGCGGTTCATTTTGGACTTGTCCCATCTGAACCCCTGGGTCTATTGCCCCTCCTTTCGGATGACTGCTCTGTCCCAGGTCTGGCTTCTTTTGGAGCTGGGTGTTTGGATGGTGTCCCTGAAACTCTGGGACACGTATTGGCATGTCCCGATTCATCCAGGGTTCAGGGACTTGCTCGTGTTTGTTGTGGGGCATCAGGCTTACCACTTCCATTGCCTTCCATTTGAATCTGGCACCTCGCATTTTCACACATCTTACCCGGGTCATGGTGGCCTGTCTGGGTCTCTTAGGGGGTTTGGGTTCTGGCCTACCTCGATGACTGAATAGTGTGAGCTCCCAGCCAGTCCATGTGTCTGCTCGCCAGGGATTTGTTTTTTTCATAGCTTGCTGGGTTCGGGTTCCTGGTTAACTGGAGAAAGTCCCATCTGGTTCTCTCTCAGGTTCGTTCTTGGCTGGATCTTGTGTGGGACTCTTGAACCACTTCTTTGTGTCTCCCTCTTGAGGCTCTGCTGTGGCTGCGATCCTGCCTTCACCTGTTTCTGGGGGGCTCCCGGGTAATGAGGCCTTTGCTCGAGGGTTTGTGCAGGCATCTAAACTTTGCCATGATGATCTATCGCCAGGTCAGGTTTGGCTTTGTCGGCTGTTCTGGTTCCTTTGGGGATGCCCCATCCGCCACTCTTGCAATCGCTGGGTTCGGCCTCCAGGTGCCTGACGTTGGCTGCTGCATCGCCGGCTTCCTCGTTGGGTTTCTCAGGATTCAGTGCCTTGGCACCTACCTAAGCCCTTGCTTGATGTGTTCAGACACGTCGTTTCTTGGCTGGAGCTTTATGACCAGTGCTCACCAGGCCGGCCAGTATCGATGATCCGGCTTGATTCGGATTGCTCCTCGGTGGTTCATTGCCTGCACCGTGGGTGTTCAACTTGGGCCTTTGCTCTTTGTGACAGGTCGCTTCGGGTGACTCGTCTGCAGAGTTCTTGGGGTTTGGCTCTCTTGACCATTCACGTTCGGGGGGTGTCCAACGTCCTGGCAGATGACCTGTCATGGTTCATTCCCCTGTCCACGGAATGGATGGTCGACGCCGACTCGTTCAGTTGGCTCTGCCAGACTTACGGGTTCCCAGAGGTGGCTCTCTTCACACCGGTGGTCGGCGTGGTTGAGGCATCTCCCAGTATATGTGATGCCCTTCCCTGACTGCGAGGCCGTCGGGGTCGATGCCTTCAGGCAGGAATGGTCGAGGCGGGGTTACCTGTACCTCTTCCCCCCTGTTCTGCTGTTTTTCCAGGATCTAGTTCGCTTGGAGACTTACCAAGGGAGAGTAGTCCGTTTGACCTCTTGGTGGCCGGCCCAGCCTTGGTTTCATGTACTGCTTGTTCGGTGTCTGAACCCGGGGTTCTTCCCGCAGATCGGGCCAATCTGTTATGTAACTGGTTTGATCTTCTCAAGTCTTTGTGTCTGGTCTTTCTAACGTAGGTCTATCACCATTTGTATGGGGAGCAGGTGGCTTCATTGATGGTGTCCCATCTGCATGTTTCATCTCGGTGGCAGTATGAAGTGTCCTGGCGGTCCTTTTGTCATTTCTTGTCCCTTCATAGGTTTTCTTGTTTCGGCACAGGTTGTCTTGTCCGTCTAGTCCTGGTTGTTTCAGGATTGTCATCTTATTCTGAATACTGTTGCCTCGTATCATGTGGCACTGGCGGATCCACTTCAGCTTGCGTTTGGGGTGGATGTTTCTTTGGCCCAGTTCAACAAGCTGTCTCGTGCATTATTTCACATCCAACCTGCTCATGTGCCACCTGAACCGTCCTGCTCAATGGACCGGGTGCTCTCTTTTCTCTCCTCCTCCTCAGTTTGTTGTGGCCCTTTGGTTCAAGATTGTTTTGTGAAGGCTCTTTTCATGTTGACATTGGCCTCTGGGGGGATCGGGTTGGGGAGCTTCATGCTCTTCTCCGGCACAGAGGTTTCTGCTCTTTTGGTCATGGTGATAGGTTTGCTCAGTTGCAGCAGTCTCTCTTCCTGGCGAAGAATGAGACTGCTGCTTTCTGGAGGGGGTCCTTGTGTTGGTTTGGCCGGAAGTGCATCATGTGTTGTCCGGTTGTGTCTCGTCGCCGTTACCTGCGCGCCACAGCCTCGGTGGCCGGGGATGCGCTTTGGTTTATTTGTAATGCTGCTTTGGCTGCCGTCTTCGGTAACATGTCTTCGGTTGACATTCAGGCACAGGGTTTTTGGAGGTCGAACAGGATCCTGGCCGCTCACTACCTAGTTAATGTTCGTGGCCCTAGTCGGGCATGTGTTGCATTGGGTTGGCGGTTGCAGCCAGTTTTCTCGACTTCGAGTTGAGGAGCGAGTCGTGACCGCCTCCCAGGTAAGTTCCTCTTAGTTTTTATCTTTGGTTAACCCTTAAATGGCACCTGGCTATTTAGCATGTGTCACCCACAGGCGCATACCCAAAAAAAAAAAAAAAAAAGTCATCTAAACCTGTTAATTTGTGTTCACTGATCATGGGAAAAATAATAAAAAAATTGTAAGTGGCATATATTGCTCGCTATAGTGGGGGGAAGTCTGGCAAAAAACAGGCGCTGACTCAGCGTGCGTCCCAGATGGTCTGTTGCTCACCAGCTGTCAGGCCGGAGTTGCCACAAAGATATAATTACCTAATTATTTCAATGTCTGTGATTTTTAGTAGTTTTTTTGCTGTAATATTATTGAATAGTGTGTAGTGTGATATATTTATATAATAAAATGAGTGAATCATTGCTGTACTCAAAAATAAGGTGTGCATATTGTTGATTCAATTATGTTCATCAAACAGTGAACAAATACTTTCAGTTATTACACTATTTACACAGGTTATATATAAGTATCTGCATGTTTTGTTCACCATAACGAACCACTAAGTTGCTATTATGAGTCAAAAAGTAATGAGGAGTGACCGCCACACGCTGCCACTCACTCCCTCAACACCTCACTCGCCCACATTCTCCTCCCACCATACTGTTTTTATTTTTATTCACTATATACAGACGTTATATATAAGTATCTACATTCGTGTTCACCATAACGAACCACTAGGTTGGTATGCTGAGTGGCAGTGGCAACCAGTGGCAACCCGCCACTAGCTGCCACTCCCTCCCGGTCCATAGAATTACCCCAATCACCCCAAATCAGGCCAAAACTACCCAAATCGTCCTAGCATTACGTAAGTAATGAAGAAATATGGCATATTTACTTACTGTAATGTTGGTGCTACACATAGAACATGATCAAACCTATTTTTACTCTGAAATAATCTAATTTCATAACGAAATTAGACGTAAATATGTGAGAGGTGACGCCATAGGAAGTCGACGGTTCAAGCGACAATTGTGTGGAGCGACTTATCCAAGAAATATGGTCGCCAGGAGAGTGTTTGCTGCCATATCAGCCTCCTGTACACAGTGATCCAGTCCTTTTCGTTCATTGAACACCGAACCCTACACGCCCTCTGATATATTGCTTAATTAACAAATATTCACAAATAAAGATTATATTTGTATATGTTATCAGAAAGGCAGATATAAAATAGTTTTTGTGAATCCATCACAGAGATTATACCTTATTAGAGAGGAAAAATATTCATACTTTAAACAAGGCTTCATGGCCGACGCTCTCCTTACCGATATGGGAACTATGACCTTCCGAAGATCAATGTTAATTTAATCTAGATATTGTAATAAACGAAGTTTTCTATGTCATCATAAAGACATAAATATAAGCTGCATGTTAATACTTTGGCATAAATATAACTGAATTGAAAGTTAAGATATATGCCTTTTTATAGTTACTTGATGGCTCGCTCAGGGAGTGTGAAGGCCTCCACACAAGCCAATCAATTTTATAATTACTTTGCATATATGCAAAGTAACGCCATAGGTCTTTATGTCAGAATAAAGCCATGTAGACGATAATGTAACTACATTTCAAGGAAAACATATCTTAATATAATTATTAAATGAATGCAAAGTTATGGTTAAATAAATAGCCAATACCACACAATCGCCGGTGTCCGGACACATGAATAGTCGCATTAGGTGAAAGGAAATGTACCCAACCATTTCCATTTACCCAACCAGTTTGTGCAACCCATACTCATCCTGTGACCCGTAATTTATTGTGCATCCCATACTCATCCTGTTACCGGTAGTTTGTGCAGCCCATACCCATCCTGTGACCTGTAATTTATTGTGCAACCCATACTTATCCTGTGACCTGTAGTTTATTGTGCAGCTAATACTCATTCTGTGAGTCATAGGACATTGCGCAACCCTTTCTCATCGTGTGAATCTTTGTTTACTTTGCTCTCCATATTCATCCTCTGCGCGAGTTTCTTGTGCAACCCATACCCATGATGTGAGTGGTAGTTTGTGTACCCTATATTCATCCTGTGAGTATAGGGTACACAATTCTTGTTTGGATTCTTGTAATGTTATTTGTCTATTTGTAGTCACAGTATTTGTGCGCCCCTTGAGGGACTTGAATTAGAGGGGGGTTGAAATAGCCTAAGCTACTCTATCCCTTTGAGATGTATTTATTGCTTATCTCAATAAACATACTTGAACTTGAACTTGGGTACACAATGAGTTCATTTGTACTCCATACTCATCATCAAGAAGTGTATTTTACCAGCATTGTAATATAAATTAAGAATAAAAGCTTAACTGGATTACGGACCCATAATCAAAATAAGAGTCATCACTAATTATCATGACAAATTGTCTAGGCTACACTTCCGCCTTCGACAAGCTGCCGCCGGATGTGGGTATAGGTTATTGTACACCCCCGCACCCCCAGTCCTGGAAGGGCGGGCATTGGGATGTGGACATGTGTACCATAATACCCCCCCCCCCCACACACACACTCGATCCTCTCCTGTTAATAATAATACTAATAATAATAAAAATTAAAAATAATAACGTTAATAAATATTATAATTAAAACACTTACTGTAATACCCTAGTGCTTGAATGAAGGTGAAGGAAAGACCCAATAAATGTGTAAGTGTATTAAAAACCAAATTTTCGTTGGGTGAGCTGGCAGGTGAGCACCACCTGCCAGCTCACCCAGTAATGAACATCACCTGCACACTGCACCGAACCACTTGCCAGCAGGTGCAGAAGTACGATGGAGAGAGCAAAGTATACAATATTTCAAGTATAATATTAAAGATATATTTAGGATTTAATGTTTTCCTATAAAGTTTCAATAATACCTTTATTTGATTTTTTGTATTATTTTCTACCACAGACGTGGCCACACATTAACAATGCTAACCAGCATATATACATTTTCTTCAGTCCGCCATGGACTCTAACCCTTTCCACTACCGCCCAAAAGATGGGTATAGGGTGCATAATATAAGAACTAAACTAACTAACTCCATTGATAGGGTTAGAGATTTGTTAAACATATAGTTCAGGGATTTATTGAACAATCAACCACATAAGGTGATTGTAGTGTTTTTAAAATGCTAGGCTAAGCTACATACGTAAATACATAAATACACAGATTTACGTATGCCCTACATAAAGTGTTCGATGTGTCTTTTACATAGTGTCATTAACGTGCATTTACAAAGGTGAAATTGAATTCTGACCAGCTTCCACATATACTTTATACACATACATATACACACACAGACGTATGCGTACATATACATATATATACATACATATATACACACATACATACACATATATTTGTCTCTTTTACTCTGACAAGGTGAGATAACTGATAGAGAAACTAGTGTGCAATTAAGCACTTAATCACTGAAGGTGATTAAGGTGCTTTCACAAGCTCAGGTTATAGAGTTACATCACATACATTCATTGTATAATTGATACGTTACATGGTCAATCTAGGGTACAAGTTCAATATATCATCAAGTGTTCCAGTACTCAAATAGTAATTACACAGTTCAGCATACCTTAGCCCAGGAGGGCGAAAGTCAGTCAGTATGGGACATTCTACAATATAATGTTCAAGGGAGTGCATATTTTCTCTTTCACAAAGTTGACACATTGTGTACTCGACATTTGGGTTTTGAGAAAGCTGCCAGATACGTCTATATCCCAAGCGTATTATGGCCACTATAACATCACATTGCTGGGTTCTTGTTCCATTAATCCTGTATGTGAATGTCTCCGCACGATATCTATCATAATATTTAATGCTACAATTTTCAGGTCTTTGTGAATTTGTTAGGTCGGTGAGATTTTCATTAGATGTTTGCTTAAGTATTCTCTTTGTCACTGCTAATGAAACACCCATATAAATTTCTACCACTGGTTTTCTACAGGCTGTCTTTGCAAGCATATCAACAGTGTCATGCCTTGAGATGCCAACATGTGATGGTATCCATAGGAATTTAATTTCAAATTTCTTTTCTTTGGCAGCTAAAATATTCATTCGAATATCACTGACTATTTTCTGGGTGTCACTACTATGTGCGTTCAATACCAGGAGTGCACTCTGCGAATCACAGTATATAAGTCGACTGCCTTTGTGTTTTAAAAATTCAGTGGCAAGGTATATGCCTGCAAGTTCGGTTTGAGTTGTACTTGCCCAATCATTGACGCGCTTCATTCATGTATGTACGAGAGAAGATTGTTCAAATATATTACATGCACATCCGGTACATCGTCCACCTTCTACAGAACCGTCGGTATAGCACTGATACACATCGTTACCCATACCCTGAGTACTCTCAGTGATGCTTTTCAGTGTTAACTGTTTTAATAATGTAGAGTGTACATTATCTTTCTTGGGTGCATTTACAAAATCAACTGCTAGATCCAAGTTATCCCATGGAGTAATTGGTTGATTAATCGTTAATTGAGTTGGGTACATATTTAATATTTTGATGGAGTTGGCTACCTTGTAGAACCAAAATGCATAATCAGATTTCGCTCTTCTACGGACCTCAGGTGAGTGTAGCATATTAGAAAGTTTAGCTTGAAACTTCTTGTATTGCCGAGATCTACTCAATGCCTTCACGCCGAAAACTGTGCTAATAGACAAAATTATGTTAGAGATATGGATCTATAATTATCTGAGTGTGCTTTGGGGATGGGAACAATGACACTGTCCAATCATCAGGTAATACTCCTTCACTTAAACTCATTCTGTACAACACTAAAAGTGGATTACCTGGTACTTGTGAGACTAATCTCAGTAAACTGTAAGTAATACCGTCCTCTTCAGGAGCAGTAGACTTATTTTATTGTGCTACACAGCCTTCCCGGCTTGGTGCCTTCTTTGGTAATTACTTATCAAAGGCAGCTCCATACGAGGAGCTGCCTCGTATGGGCCAATAAGTCTTTTGCAGTTACCTTCATTCTTATGTTCTTACTTACATTTATTGAACTTTATCATCATCATCATTTACAGAAATAAATTAACATAAAAATTAGTCATTTTAATACACAAAACAGAAGTAGATATTATGTAAATTATGATGCAGGATAGGATCACTATTAAGAACTTAATTATAAACCACAATATGTTTTATATCGTCAGAAATTCGGAAACATACCATATATTTTCAAATATTTACAATTAAAGTATTTATTTAGGAAATAAGTATTCAAGTTACCCTAGTTAGCTCTGAGAACACACATTCTTGCAGCAAGAATTTCTTCCCACTAATCTGAGAGATGCTAATGAGACCAGTCTCGACCCACTGGACAGGTCATGAACAACAATCAACTACAGCACCATCTATGTCAGAGATATTCAAAATATTCTTGATATCATTCAAATTGTCAATACGAGAACAGAATACATAAGTTGAGTGATGTCAAAGGAATCATATTGACTGACCGAGCCCCATTGTAAATATCCGTGGCTTCCTGACCATAAAGGTACCGACGCGGTCGAGGGTAAGAGACCGGATGTACCCATATACCTATGAGGCCATCAAAAATAGTGAGTCACGCCAAACAAAAAGAAGTACTGGTAAACAGGTCAGACACAACCAGTACTATGATGATGCTAAACTGAAAGAGCTTAAATCAATTGCTAGACAGACAGGTAAAGCATATAAGAGCCTTAGAACTCCTCAAATGTTAAAACTGTTTCAGGCCGCGCTTGCAGCGGCAAGGGAGAGAATGACTGAACTGAGACAAAATGAATGGGAGGGTTTTGTTAGTGGACTTAACCTGCATACTCCCCTGGGCAAAGCCTGGAAAGGCATAAACAAAATTATTGGTAAAAATAGTAGACAAGTTTCACACCCAAACCCGCTACAGAAAGCCAATCAGTTAATTGCAAAATGGGCTCAGGTTTCCAGCCTTGGAATGCTACCAGCTAGCACTGGGGAGAAATTGCAGGCGAGGTCCACAGACAGAAATTCTCTCATAAATTTCATGTTGAGCAAGCAACATGATGAATGTGATGTTCCATATACAGATTATGAATTGGATGCAGCCCTCTCCAGGGGCAGTAGCACTGCTCCTGGTGAGGACGGTATCACCTATGATATTCTAAGACTCCTACATCGTGTACCCGGTAACCCATTATTAGAATTGTTTAATGACAGCTATGTCTCTGGGCAGTTGCCTGTATCATGGACCACCAGTCTTACGGTACCTGTACCAAAGCCTGGCCAACCGGATGCTTTCCGTCCCATCTCACTGACCAGCTGCATGTGCAAAACCTTTGAGAGAATAGTAGACAATCAACTAAGCACCATTCTCTCTTTGAGAGAATGGTGCTTAATAGATTATTGTATAGAGTTAAAGAGCACATGTCACCTGATATCAATGGTTTCACACATGGTAAAAGTGTACACAACTGTATCACAACCTTTCTTACTGTTCATGGAGATAAAAGGCACAAGTACACAACATTTCTTGATTTAAAAAATGCCTTTGATATTGCTAATAGGGAAGTGATTATGTATGAATTAGCGAGAATGGATATAGGGGGACATTTATTACAGTGGATACGAGGCTATCTTACCAACCGGAAGTCCTCTGCGCTGTTCCAAGGCTACAAGAGTGAAACTAAAGTAATGCAACTAGGCACCCCACAAGGAGGAGTACTTAGTCCTACCTTGTTTAATGTTCTAATTAATGCTTTACTAAAATCAATCCCAACTAGTCCGGCAAACATCACTATCAGATATGCAGATGACATCCTTGTACATACTAAAACCCACCGCAAAATGCAAACAGTCTTAAATTGTATACATACAGCTTGTGAGAGCCTTGGTCTTGTAATCAACGCTACTAAAACTAAGGTATTTAACAGACAAATTGGCAACCGCAAAAGTGGACCACGAAAACTTAAGATAGACAACATACCAATAGACTATGTCTCTTCTTTCAAATACCTTGGTGTCTCTGTCCCTTGTACCTCACCTGCAGTCAATAAGTTACATCAACAATGTAGAGACAGACTCAAGGCTCTCAGAACTGTAGTGGGGTACAGCCCGAAATACGGTGTTAATATTAGAATAGCAAGAATGATGTATTTAGCGTATATAAGGTCTCTGATAGACTATCATGCATCAGCTTTGGTCCTGCAGAATGGCAAAAGTATTGATAGACTGGAAAAAATGCAAAATGAAGCACTCAGAATTATACTTGGCTGTCCTATAACTACCAAAGTTCTCAACATGCGGAAAGAATTAAATATACTTAGCATTAGAGATAGAATATTTGAAAGGTTGAAAGAAAGAATATTTAGGGTTGGTTAGGTTCGGTCATATATCTACGTTAATTTTAACTCCAATAAAAAAAATTGACCTCATACATAATGAAATAGGTAGCTTTATCATTTCATAAGAAAGAAATTAGAGAAAATATATTAATTCGTAAAACTTGGCTTATCAGGCAAATCGGACCTTGCATAGTTGGCTGAGAAGTACGTTCTGGCTACTAGGTACGACATATATATATATATATATATATATATATATATATATATATATATATATATATATATATATATATATATATATAATATATATATATATATATATATATATATGTCGTACCTAGTAGCCAGAACGTACTTCTCAGCCAACTATGCAAGGTCCGATTTGCCTGATAAGCCAAGTTTTCACGAATAAATTGTTTTTCGACTACCTAACCTACCTAACCAAACCTAACCTAACTTTTTCGGCTACCTAACCTAACCTAATCTAAAAAGATAGGTTAGGTTAGGTTAGGTAGGGTTGGTTAGGTTCGGTCATATATCTACGTTAATTTTAACTCCAATAAAAAAAAATTTACCTCATACATAATGAAATGGGTAGCTTTATCATTTCATAAGAAAAAAATTAGAGAAAATATATTAATTCAGGAAAACTTGGCTTATTAGGCAAATCGGGCCTTGCATAGTAGGCTGAGAAGTGTGTTCTGGCTACTAGGTACGACATACATATATATACACACACACACATATTTATAATATACACACACACACTCATCCTAATTTATTGTGCAACCCATACCCATCCTGTTACCAATAGTTTGTGCAACCCATGCTCATCCTGTTACCTTTAGTTTATTGTGAAACCCATAGTTGACAGAACCATTATTATTATTCACTATGATGAAGTTGCACACTTAATGCCTGAATATATATTTTGCTTGTATGTACTCGATATCTTTGTTCACTACCTTTTGTTCAAAATGGACTCGGTAAGAGATGCCGCAGTTTCGCATGATTACTAAATTGTCCTGGTTTCTAGGAACTGTGAGCATGGGTCTGAGGAAAAACTGTCCTTACTCTGAATACCGCAACGTCTGTGCTTATATGAATATATGTCACATACACATATTTTATAGCACACATTTAATTTGTATCTAGTTCTTTATTGTTAACTTACATAATCAAAGAACCTTGCAACATCTACATTCGAGGAAGGATTCCAGAAGCAGTTAACAACTGCCATTTCTTGTTTCTGGAATTCTTCTTTATGCTGTAGGTAAAGTAGTTAATAGAACTACTGTCTCCTGCTCCTGGGGTTAGTGGTTCGAGACTACTTGTGCCCAGGGTGAATGTGGAGGTCAGTAGTTCGACCTTGGAGGTGGACCTTGATATACACCTAACGAATAGACATGCACAAGCTGCCTGTCCTCAGTGTATATTTTACACACACACACACACACACACACACACACACACACACACACACACACACACACACACACACACACACACAGACACACACACACACACACACACACACACACACACACACACACACACACACACACACACACACACACACACACACACGTGAGTGTGTGATTATACGAGACTGGCTAACATCAGAACAGCCTTCAGGAACCTGTGTAAGGAATCATTCAGAACCTTCTATACCACATATGTAAGACCAATCCTGGAGTATGTGGCCCCAGCATGGAGTCCGTACCTTGTCAAGCACAAGGCGAAGCTTGAAAAAGTTCAGATATGGCACTAGGCTAATCCCAGAACTAAGAGGCATGAGCTACGGAGAAAGGCTGCGAGAAAAGCACCTCACGACACTAGAAGGCAGAAGAGTATGGGAGACATGATCACTACCTAGAAAATTCTCAGAGGAATTGACAAGGTAGATAAAGATAAACTGTTTAACACGGGTGGTACGCAAACAAGGGGACACAGGTGGAAACTGAGTACCCAAATGAGCCAGAGGGACGTTAGAAAGAACTTTTTCAGTGTCAAAATAGTTAACAGATGTAATGCATTAGGCAGTAATGTAGTGGAGGCTGACTCCATACACAGTTTCAAATGTAGATATGATAAGAGTCCAGTAGGCTCAGGAATCTGTACATCAGTTGATTGACAGTTGAGAGGCGGGACCAAAGAGCCAGAGCTCAACCCCCCAAGCACAATTAGGTGAGTACACACACACACACACTCACTCTCTCCCTCTCATAAGGGAGGTGGTGGCCGAGTGGACAGCGCTCTAGACTCGTGGACCTAGGGAGTAAATGTTACTCCTACTGCTATGTAACAAGATTTTGTTGGTACATTTTCATGTAAATTCACAACTCTTCGCGCCGGAAACAAGTCATGAGAGAGCCACACAATAATTTTCGGATCTAACCTTCATTCTTTCTCAATGTGTTGTATACAATGAAATGATTATACATTGCTCTGTTGTGAACATTGTATACAGTACCTCAAGATATACATCCCACAACAGTTAACTAGCTCCCAGATACCTAATTAATTCCCTACTCTCTGTAAATGTTAATGTGATGTCACCGAGCAGTAAATAGGTACGAAATTAGACAGTTGCTACGGGTTGCTTCCTGGTGTGTGTGTACTCACCTATTTGTACTCACCTATTTGTGCTTGCGGGGGTTGAGCTTTGGCTCTTTGGTCCCGCCTCTCAACTGTCAATCAACTGGTGTACAGATTCCTGAGCCTACTGGGCTCTATCACATCTACATTTAAAACTGTGTATGAAGTTAGCCTCCACCACATCACTGCCTAATGCATTCCATCCGTTAACTACTCTGACACTGAAAAAGTTCCTTTTAACGTCTCTGTGGCTCATGTGGGTACTCAGTTTCCACCTGTGTCCCCTTGTTCGCATCCCACCAGTGTTGAATAGTTTATCCTTGTTTACCCGGTCGATTGTTTGTGTGTGTGTGTGTGTGTAATTACCTAAGTGTAATTACCTAAGTGTAGTTACAGGATGAGAGCTACGCTCGTGGTGTCCCGTCTTCCCAGCACTCTTTGTCATATAACGCTTTGAAACTACTGACGGTCTTGGCCTCCACCACCTTCTCACTTAACTTGTTCCAACCGTCTACCACTCTATTTGCGAAGGTGAATTTTCTTATATTTCTTCGGCATCTGTGTTTAGCTAGTTTAAATCTATGACCTCTTGTTCTTGAAATTCCAGGTCTCAGGAAGTCTTCCCTGTCGATTTTATCAATTCCTGTAACTATTTTGTATGTAGTGATCATATCACCTCTTTTTCTTCTGTCTTCTAGTTTTGGCATATTTAATGCTTCTAACCTCTCCTTGTAGCTCTTGCCCTTCAGTTCTGGGAGCCACTTAGTAGCATGTCTTTGCACCTTTTCCAGTTTGTTGATGTGCTTCTTAAGATATGGGCACCACACAACAGCTGCATATTCTAGCTTTTGTGTGTGTGTGTGTGTGTGTGTGTGTGTGTGTGTGTGTGTGTAATTACCTAAGTGTAATTACCTAAGTGTAGTTACAGGATGAGAGCTACGCTCGTGGTGTCCCGTCTTCCCAGCACTCTTTGTCATATAACGCTTTGAAACTACTGACGGTCTTGGCCTCCACCACCTTCTCACTTAACTTGTTCCAACCGTCTACCACTCTATTTGCGAAGGTGAATTTTCTTATATTTCTTCGGCATCTGTGTTTAGCTAGTTTAAATCTATGGCCTCTTGTTCTTGAAGTTCCAGGTCTCAGGAAGTCTTCCCTGTCGATTTTATCAATTCCTGTTACTATTTTGTACGTAGTGATCATATCACCTCTTTTTCTTCTGTCTTCTAGTTTTGGCATATTTAATGCTTCTAACCTCTCCTCGTAGCTCTTGCCCTTCAGTTCTGGGAGCCACTTAGTAGCATGTCTTTGCACCTTTTCCAGTTTGTTGATGTGCTTCTTAAGATATGGGCACCACACAACAGCTGCATATTCTAGCTTTGGCCTAACAAAAGTCATGAACAACTTCTTTAGTATATCGCCATCCATGTATTTAAATGCAATTCTGAAGTTAGAAAGCATTGCATAGGCTCCTTGCACAATATTCTTAATGTGGTCCTCAGGTGATAGTTTTCTATCTAGAACCACTCCTAGATCTCTTTCTTTATCAGAATTCTTTAAAGATTTCTCACATAATATATAGGTTGTGTGGGGTCTATGTTCTCCTATTCCACATTCCATAACATGACATTTATTAACATTAAATTCCATTTGCCAAGTGGTGCTCCATATACTTATTTTGTCCAGGTCTTCTTGAAGGGCATGACAATCATCTAAATTTCTTATCCTTCCTATTATCTTAGCATCATCAGCAAACATGTTCATATAATTCTGTATACCAACTGGTAGATCATTTATGTACACAATAAACATCACTGGTGCAAGAACTGAACCCTGTGGTACTCCACTTGTGACATTTCTCCATTCCGATACATTGCCTCTGATTACTGCCCTCATTTTTCTATCAGTCAGAAAATTTTTCATCCATGATAGAAGCTTACCTGTCACCCCTCCAATATTTTCCAGTTTCCAGAACAACCTCTTATGTGGAACTCTGTCGAAAGCCTTTTTTAGGTCCAGATAGATGCAGTCAACCCAGCCATCTCTTTCCTGTAATATCTCTGTGGCCCGATCATAGAAACTGAGTAAATTCGATACACAGGATCTTCCTGATCGAAAACCATACTGTCTGTCTGATATTATATCATTTCTCTCCAGATGTTCTACCCATTTAGTTTTGATTAGCTTTTCCAATACTTTCACTATTACACTTGTCAATGATACAGGTCTATAATTGAGGGGGTCTTCCCTGCTGCCACTTTTGTAGATTGGAACTATGTTAGCCTGTTTCCACACGTCTGCTACGATTCCTGTACACAGGGATGCCTGAAAGATCAGGTGAAGTGGAATGCTGAGCTCAGATGCACATTCTCTCAGAACCCATGGTGAAACGCCATCTGGGCCAGCTGCTTTGTTCTTCCCGAGCTCCTTTAGCATATTTTCCACTTCATCTCTAGACACCTCTATCCGCTCTATGTTGTTCTCTGGAATTCTTATTGTGTCTGGTTCTCTGAAGATTTCATTTTGTACAAACACACTTTGGAACTTTTCATTTAATGTTTCACACATTTCCTTTTCATTTTCCGTGTGTGTGTGTGTGTGTGTGCGAGAGAAAAAAATTAGTCAGTAATAGTTGATTGACAGTTGAGAGGCGGGCCGAATGAGCAGAGCTCAACTCGCGCCGACACAACTAGGTGAATACTCTCTCACTCTCTCTCTCTCTGTCTCTCTCTCTCTCTCTGTCTGTCTCTCTCTCTGTCTGTCTGTCTCTCTCTCTCTTTCTCTCTCTCTCACCACTCACATATGTGTTGTATGTGGATGCTGAAGTTCAGTCTCTTGTCTATGTATAGGTCAAGGAACTTTCCATAATCATTATTGCTAATGTTAACATTGTGTATCTGAAGTTGAATTTGGTTTCAGGATTTACTTTCGAACAAAAATAGTAGTCGGTCTTTTTTATGTTTGATGTGAGTTTGTTAGTTTACATCCATGAGTGGACTTTTTAAATCTATTATTTTCATTATTATATAGTGCGTTTGGGTTGGGGTCTGAATAGAGGAAGGTAGCATCGTCAGCACTTATGTTTACACTTATTGGAAGTATCTAAGTATCAACTAAAGTATCTTCACACTTGACTTAAACTTTAGTAGCTATTTTCTGGACCATTCCTCAAGTTTCGGAGGTCAACGAAGATGGAATTCACATGAAATGGCTTATGTTACCATCACTAATAATGTTGTGTTTTCTGTCTAGCTTCAGACACGGTCATGTTACAATTGTGTCTTAGAGAGTTGCGCGCAATTAAGCATGATAGAAATCACTTAAAATTAATGCAGGATGGTAGAAAATCACTTACAATTAATGCATCAAGTTTGGAGACTTGAATTGAAATTGAAATTGAAATAAGTTTATTGAGGTAAAATACACACAAATGGATGAGGTAGCTCAAGCTATTCTCACCCCGTTCAGTACATCGTGTTAATACATACATAGACACACACACTTGTACACATTTTAGTGTAACAAGCAAGGCAAATAGTTCTGTCTGATGGGTAGAGGCAACTGCACTTGCAGCTGCACCCGTGTGGCGGTGTAGGAAACCATCAATGTATATGATTTGAGAGAGAGAGAGAATGATCTGTGGACAGAGCATCAATATGGCGTAAGGTATTGGGCTTTGCCTCAAGATGAAGCATAATAAAGAACCCGAATATCAGGAGAAAAAATTACATTAAAAACTGTCCACATGATACATATATATAATCACGTTTTAAACATTTTAATTGTATTATTTGCATATATATATAATTAGGAAGTAATGTTTATCTGGGTAAGTTGTCAGCTTATATGAACTAATAGCTAGTGCGGCTTGTATACTGGGTACATCCGGTCTCTTACCCTCTGCGGCGGTAACTTTATGGTCAGGAAGCCACAAATATTTACAGTTCAAGTTCAAGTATGTTTATTGAGACAAGAAAAAAATACATCTCAAAGGGATAGAGTAACTTAGGCTATTTCTACCCCCTCTACTTCAAGTCCCTCAAGGGGCGCACAAATTCAGTAAGTACAAATAGACAATTAACATTACAAGAATCCCATTTAACATTGCAGGTTAATATAGTAAGTACAGCATATAATTGTTACACTCTTGGGGCAAAATTCTTGTAGCTCCTAAGTATACTGTCTATCATACCATTATCACACATACAAACAATTTGATGTGGTACATTACTTATTTCCTTATTTCTATAGTTATCAATAAGTTGACACTCTAATACATAATGTTCTAAGGTGTGGGCGTGCGGCACACTACATAATTTACACTCCTTATCTTTTTCACTGACATCAACTCCGTATTGCCAGATATATTTGTATCCTAATCTTAATCTCATGTAAATTGAATCCTTCCAAGTTAACTTTCCTTTATCATAGGTGAAGGACGAGTTTGTATTTATTACTGAATAATTCTTAAGTGTGTTACTACTATCCACTATTGCCATTCTTTTTATCATTTCTTCATCTTCATTTCCTCTTATTAATGTTATATATACATGTACACATAATCATACATACATGTACATATATATACATATGCGGTAAATCCACAGAAATGAAATATGGAATTTTCCGCATACAAATGATTATTGTTTCGTGATCGTCAATTGCATATATACATATACATACATATACATTCACATACATATTCAATCACCCACACAAATACACACATCAATAATCTTTGTATCACAAATGATTCAACAAGAGGCTCACAAGTCACTATACTAGGCACTTTACATCTATGGTGAGTCGTCCAATTACTAGTCTTGCTCTACACCCACCCAACTGGGCGGCAGCTTAACAGTCATGTGGTCCACACCCACCCAACTGGGCGGCAGCTTAACAGTCATGTGCTCCACACCCACCCAACTGGGCGGCAGCTTAACAGTCATGTGCTCCACACCCACCCAACTGGGCGGCAGCTTAACAGTCATGTGCTCCACACCCACCCAACTGGGCGGCAGCTTTACAGTCATGTGCTCCACACCCACCCAACTGGGCGGCAGCTTAACAGTCATGTGGTCCACACCCACCCAACTGGGCGGCAGCTTTACAGTCATGTGGTCCACACCCACCCAACTGGGCGGCAGCTTAACAGTCATGTGCTCCACACCCACCCAACTGGGCGGCAGCTTTATAGTCATGTGCTCCACACCCACCCAACTGGGCGGCAGCTTAACAGTCATGTGCTCCACACCCACCCAACTGGGCGGCAGCTTTACAGTCATGTGCTCCACACCCACCCAACTGGGCGGCAGCTTAACAGTCATGTGTTCCACACCCACTCAACTGGGCGGCAGCTTAACAGTCATGTGCTCCACACCCACCCAACTGGGCGGCAGCTTTACAGTCATGTGCTCCACACCCACCCAACTGGGCGGCAGCTTAACAGTCATGTGCTCCACACCCACCCAACTGGGCGGCAGCTTAACAGTCATGTGCTCAACACCCACCCAACTGGGCGGCAGCTTAACAGTCATGTGCTCCACACCCACCCAACTGGGCGGCAGCTTAACAGTCATGTGCTCCACACCCACCCAAATGGGCGGCAGCTTTACAGTCATGTGCTCCACACCCACCCAACTGGGCGGCAGCTTAACAGTCATGTGCTCCACACCCATCCAACTGGGCGGCAGTTTAACAGTCATGTGCTCCACACCCAACCAACTGGGCGACGGCTTTACAATCATTTGCATGAATTACTTACAGTAAGCAAATTTTAGATACTTCGCTAAGATTTCGGGCAGCACATCATTATAAATGAAGTACTTACACTTTTCTTGGACACCAATGATGGTGTTCTCTGAATTCAGCGATTTTTTTTAAATTCCAGTACTGTATATAATGACACAAAGTATGCGAATAGTTCTGCAATAGTGATCCTATCCTGCGTCATAATTTACATACATATCTACTTCTGTTTTGTGTATTAAAATTACTACATTTTTATGTTAATTTATTTCTGTAAATGATGATGATGATAAATTTCAATAAATGTAAGTAAGAACATAAGAACGGAAACTGGTCGCGTAAATGGAAATGGTTGGGTACATTTCCTTTCACCTACCTAATGCGAATATTCATGTGTCCGGACACTGGCGATGGTGTGATATTGCCTATTTATTTGACCATATCTTTGCTTTCATTTAAGATATGTTTTCCTTGAAATGTATTTACATTATCGTCTACATCTGTCTTTATTCTGAAATAAAAACCTTTGACGTTACTTTGCATATATGTATATTAATTATAAAATTGATTGGCTTGTGTGCAGGCCTTCACACTCCCTGAGCGAGCCATCAAGTAACTATAAAAAGGCATATATCTTCACTTTCACTTCAGTTATATTTATACCAAAGTATTAACATGCAGCTTATATGTCTTTCTGATGACATAAAAAACTTCGTTTTTTACAATATATAGATTCAATTAACATTGATTTTCAAAAGGTCATAGTTCCCATCGAAAGGGAGAGCGTCGGCCAAGAAGCCTTGTTTAAAATATGAATATTTTTCCTCTCTAATAAGGTATAATCTCTGTGATGCATTAACACAAACTATTTTATATCTGCCTTTCTGATAACATATATAAATATAATCTTTATTTGTGAATATTTGTTAATTAAGCAATATATCAGAGAGCGTGTAGGGTTCGGTGTTCTATGAACGAAAAGGACTGGAGTAGTTTAAATAGCGAACGCATACCAACGAATAACGCTAGTATCTATATAACAAATTTATTGTCATGTGGAATTGATTTAACTTCCAAACACTTTTTTTTAATAAATATTAAATATTTTGTGGCTGTTTATGAAAAATATTATTATAAATACACATTCTACTTGTTAATATTACCAATTAAATTTGCGACAATTTGAGCCATGAAATACGACGACTGGATCACTGTGTACAGGAGGCTGTTATGGCAGCAAACACTCTCCAAGCGACCATATATCTTGGATAAGTCGCTCCACACAATTGTCGCTTGGACCGTCGACTTCCTATGGCGTCACCTCTCACATATTTACGTCTCATTTCGTTATGAAATTAGATTATTTCAGAGTAAAAATAGGTTTGATCATGTTCTACGTGTAGCACCAACATTATAGTAAGTAAATATACCATATTTCTTCATTACTTACGTAATGCTAATACGATTTGGGTAGTTTTGGCCTGATTTGGGCGATTGGGGTAATTCTATGGACCCCTCCCTCCCTCCCTCACCTCACCTGACTTGCCACCATTCACCTCCCACCATACTGTTTTTGCTTTTATATACAGACGTTATATATAAGTATTTACACGTTTTGTTCACCATAACTGTACATCTAAGCTTGTATGGTGAGTAAAGGCACAAAGATATAGCTACTCACACAGTCAGCTGGTGGCGGCCGTCCCCAAGGCCAGACGAACTAATGTTTCTCCTCCAACAATACTGTTTGTAGTGTTATTACGCTATATACACACATTATATATAAAAGTATCTACCTGTTTTATTCACCATACTTGTACAAGTAAACTGGTATGGTGCCCAAAGACCATAGTGGTCACCAGTAAACAACATAAGTCGTGCAGACGACGCACCTCCCTCACCAAAATGGCGGCTCCCAACCTACTCCTATTGCTGTTATTACACTCTATACACACGTTATATATAAGTATGTACATTTGTGTTCACCCATAGCGAACCACTAAGCTGGTATATGGTGAGTGCAGTCAATAAAAGGTGGCCCCACAGTCAGAAGACGACGCCACCACCCTCCCTCCCACAGCATTACTCCTCCCTCCATGGAGCACAGCGCTAAATATCACCACAATCCTGCTATTATCAGAACCCTGGTCAGTTTTATCAGTCAGGGGGCTTCTGTAATAATATCATTGCTAAATAATAGCAAGAACATGTATATTATGGCATTTTTAAGCAATGTTGTGGTCACGAGCTGAACAGCAGTGCTGTGAGCTCATGCTGCCTGTGTCAGGCTTGGTTGCTCACTCAATACTGAGGCCCCTCAGGAATTTGAGTGAATTTTTTTCACACCCGGGAATTTGGCCCATGATTTAAAAAAAAATGGCGTCTGTTTACAAGAGCCCTGATGAAGGTGTGGTGAACCCCGTGTATCCGTGGGCCGTTTAAATCTTGCACAGTACTCCAAAACATCATATGATGCCGAGCGCAATTTACTGCAAGTCACTCAACGCATCATATGATGTCTTGCGCAACTAAAGGGTTAATCTGGTTAGGCCCTATTTAGATTATGTAGTTCAGTTTTGGTCGCTGTACTATAGAAGGGATATAAATTTACTAGAACGCGTCCAGTGCAGGATGACAAAGTTAATCCCTCAAATTAGAGACCTGTCATATAAAGAAAGATTAACAAAAGCTTAAATTTTATTCTCTAAAAAGGCGAAGAACTAGGGGTGGCATGAGAGGTGCATAAGTGAATGAATGGGCATGACAAAGGGGATATTAATAGGGTATTAAAAGTATCAACACAAGACAGACCACGAAACAATGGGTATAAATTGAATAAGTTTAGATTTAGGAAAGAACTGGGTAAATACTGGTTTGGTAACAGGATTGTTGATTTGTTGAACCAATTACTGCGTAACGTGGTAGAGGTGGGGTTCCTTGATAGTTTCAAACATGGGTTGGACATGTATCTGCATGGGATTGGATGGTTATAAGTAGGCGCTGCCTCATGTGGGCTAATAGGCCCTGTGCAGTTACATTTTATTCTTATGTTCTTATGTTTACTACCATAAGCATAATCTATCTTCCTTCACTGCTGGCAGGTCTGTACCCGAGGGAGAACTTTGACCTTAAGCTCTGTGACCTGGACAAGTTTGGGGACATGACCTCCTGGACCACACAAGGAAGTAAGTGAGGCATCTCTTATGCATAAAATTATGCAGTTTATTATAAGTTCGTATTTCATTAAGTCATTGGATGGGGAAGGGTTGGTACAGGAATGACATGGTGGTTGGAGTGGGCTGACAACGTAAAGTTAAAGTTAAGTGCCGTATGAGGCTGGCTGTGTTGTGGATGAGGTTCCAAATCATATTAAGAATTTTCAAATCAAAGTTTTTCTAGCAAGGAATATTGTATTTAATTGAACTTATGTTATTTTCTTTTAATTCATTTTATTATTTATTTTGTCAGGGGACAGGCATCCTGTGTATATACATACATTAGGTTTGTATCGAAGTCCCCCAATGTCGAACTACTGACCCTCCCCAGGATGCAACTTCACAATAGCTGACTAACTCCTGGTGTGGGAAATATTTCCCAGTTACAACATAATTTACTGTACGATCAATTAATTTAATAACATACAACTATGAGGATTTGTCCTCTTGTTAAGCTTCAACTCTTAAACTGCGCAACACGTCATGTGATGTGATGGAGTACCGTGCAAGATTTGAATGGCCAGCGAGGGAGGGGCGGGGGTGTTCCCCATACGTTGCCCAGGGGCTATAGTAAACAGCTGCCATTTTGTAAAAAAAAATCCTGCTCTCTCCACCAATGCATAGAAGGCCTCAGTTACCCAGCCGTCACCATGGTGAGTGCACGGCCAAACCCTTCCCGAGCACGTAGTCACTTGCTCAAGAGCAAATAACCAGTGAATTATTTTCTGATGGTGAGGAAAGTGATTTTGATGACTGACATTGATAAGGACTACACACAATTGTCCGAAGATAGTAGCACATAGTGAATATGAGATACAGCCTGCTCCCAGGGCGAGGCCTACACGCTCAGCAGTCCCGTCTCGCCCAATGACGGGACTGGTTCTCCTCCAATTCACCCACGACCACACAGTTCTTGTACTTATTTAGAGTATGAGGATATTTTGGGCAATGAGTCAGAGGAAGGTGACTCTTTTTCTGGTTTTAGTGAAGTGGATTCAGAGCATAGTATTACCATGCCTGTTGCTAGTGCCAGTGGTGTTACCAAACGAGATTTTGTCGCGTCAGCAGCGTCTCGCCAAGCCAAGCGCCGCTGCGTGGCACCACATGAGGAACCAAGACCCTCATGTTCACGTGATTTTAGCTCATGTTCACGTAGTACCCGTACTTTGCGTAGATGGGCTTCAGCTCCTGGTCCACTGTGTGCAACGATTCCTTGCTGTCGTGCTGCTGTTTCGTCTCGCAGGACACCAGGTGTACTTGTGTGGAGTGATGGTGACGATTTTGTTCCTCTAATTCGTACCTTTGACAATAAAGACGTTGGGATTACAGACCTTTTCCCTGATACTGGTGAGGACATGAGTAAAATAGACTATTTTACAGCATTTTATGATGAAACGCTCATGGAATATATTGTACACCAAACGAACCTTCATGCGGCTCATCTCATTGGAAAAAATATCAGAATTTTCACGATTACAGCGTTGGAAAAACACTACTGTAGGTGAAATGTATGTGTTTTTTGGAACGAAGATATTGCTGAAACATTGTGTCAAACACGCTGTCACAGATTATTGGAGCAAAGACCAGACTATTCGAACACCTTTGTTCAGGAAATATATGTCCTGAGACAGATTTCAGATACTCCTCATGTGTTTTCATTTTGCAAGTAATGAAGACTAGACAGAGGATGATAGACTTTGGTGAGTCAGGCACATTATGAATGAAGTGATTGGAAGGTACAGAGATTTCTACGTACCAGCACAGAAGCTGGTGATTGACGAATCCCTTGTGCTTTTCAAGGGACGTGTTGCCTTCAAGCAGTATATTCCCTCTAAACACAATAGATTTGGATTGAAATTCTTTGTTCTTTGTGACTGTGAAACAGGATACGTGTTACACATGATTCTGTATTCTGCTAGTGATGTAGACATTCCCGGTAACGACCAACATGGTTTCTCAGGTAGTGTGGTGAAGTTACTGATGGCACCATGGATGAACAAGGGCCACATTTTATACATGGATACATGGATAACTACTATACAAATCCCTTGCTAGTTAGGTTCTTGATTGAAAATAGAACTGGAATGGTTGGCACGGTAAAGCCAAGAAGAAGGGAAATGCCAGTGTTTGACAATAATCTTGAAGTTGGTGACTGCCAGCTAAGAAAAAGTGACCAAACACTCTTATTAGGTGGAAAGACAAGAAAAATACTGTTAGGTGGAAAGATGAGAGAGAAGTGAACTTGCTGACAACCGTTCATGATGGTACAATGGTGAACAGTGGCAAGGTGAACCGAGTAATGCAAGAACCAGTATATTAGCCAGATTGTGTTCTTGACTATAATATCAACATGCATTTTGGCACGTGTTGTGGTCATGCTGGAACTTTGAGGTTTTGTCGAGGTGGGCCTTTAGATGCAGTTTTGTGCCTTTTTTGCCTGGCCAGCGTGTGCTGTGCCCACTGGTCGGCGGCTTGTAATTTTCTTTTCATGTGTGTGTACGCATGTACAGGTGTACACTGCATGTGTGCATATGTGTATGTGCATATGCACGTGTGTCACATACCTTATGTGTATGTGTATATACATGATATGTATATATGTGTATGTGTCCTTTTTCTTTCAGAAGGGGCTCTGTTCCCTTCTCTGTTAACGGGGCGCTGGGGGAGCAGCTTGCTCTGTTGACTCTTGGATGGTCCTGCTGTTGGTGGGCGCTTTTGGTTGTCTTTCGGCCTCTGGTGGCGGCGATGGACGGCTTCTCCCCCTTTTGGGGGGTTCAGAGCTGGCGGGGTGGGCTTCTTCCCCTGCGCTTCGTCATGTCATCTTGGTGGGTGCATTGGGCGTGGTCGATCCGCCCCATCATTCTGGGGTTCCCGTCTGCCTTTTGCAGACATGGGCCTTCGAATCTGCGGTTCTTCTGGACTTCTTCAGTCTGCGCCCTGGCCTCTATGCCCTCCTAGGGGGGACTGTTGTCTCCTGTCCAGCTTCTGTTGGGGCTGGGTGCCTGGATGGTGGCCCTGGACCTCCAGGTCAATTATTGGCATTTGGTGTATTTTTTGCATCTTTACCGGATCTTGGGGCCCTGTCTGAGTCTGCTCGAGATTCGGTGTCTGGCCAACCTCGACGACTGGCTGGTGTGGACTCCCAGTCGGTCCGCTTGTCTGCTTGCCAGGGGTGTGGTTCTTTCCAGAACGCCGGGTTTGGTTTCCTGGTGATCTGGAGGCCATTCTGTCTGTTTCCGTCCTGGGTTCGGACCTGGGCCTTGTTTAGGGCTATTGGGCCACTCCTTGTCTTTCCCTCCAGAAGTGTTACTGCGGCTGTGGTCCCACCTTCGGCTGTGCATGAGGGGGGTTCCGGGTTGCTCGAGCAGTTGTGCGGGAGTCTGAACTTCGACGTGCTGGTCTGCCCGCGGGATCGGGTTTGGCTTCGGCGTCTGTTTGGTTCCTTCGGAGACTCCCCTTCCACCTCTCTTGCAATCGTTGGGTTCGTTACTCCGGGGATCTTGTGTTGGTGCTGCGTCACCAGCTTCCTCTTTGGGGTTTTTGGGGTTCCGTGCCTTGGCACCTCCCCGAGTCTTTGCTCGATGTGTTCACGGACGGGTCATCTCTCGGCTGGGGCTTTGTGACCAGTGCTCACCAGGTCGGCTGGGGATGGTGGAGTCTGTCTGTCCGTCGGGCTCACAGCATGGTTCAGGAGTTCGTGGCTGTCTGGTTTGTGCTTCGGAGGGTTTGTGTCACTCGGTGCTCTACTATTCAGCTCCATTTAGACTGTTCTCTGGCGATTCTTGCCGGAACCACAGGGTTTCTCTTAGGTGTTGACCTTTGGGGTTGGTTCCTTGGAGTAGCTCGTTTGCTGGATTCTCGGGGTTTGGCTAACCGTGAGTTTCATGTCCGGGGTGTGTCCTGCGTCCTGGCAGACAGCTGTCTCGGGTCATTCCTCTGTTCGCGGATTGGCTAGTCGTCGCTGACTTGTTTCGTTGGCTCTGCCGGATGTATGGACTTCTGGCCATGGACGTTCTTCGTGTCGGCGTGGTCTAGGTGTCCGTCGCCCATTTTATGTGGCGCCCTTACCAGCCTGCGAGGCATTCGTTGGATGCTTTTCGCCAGGACTGGTCGAGATGTGGGTGCCTGTTCCTCTTCTCCCGGTCCAGCTGTTGCTTCGGATTCTGGCTCGGTTGCAGCCCATTCCCCCACGAGCAGTCCTTATGGTTCCTTGGTGGCCAGCCCAGCTTCTTTTCAGACGCTGCTTGATAGGTGTCCGAACCCGGGGCGTTTTCCTGCGGCTCCGCCTCTTTCGGCAGGTCGGATCGATCCTGTATGTGACTGGTTCGGCCTTCTCCTCAGCTCTTCGCATCTGGTATTTTGACGCGGGTATCACCATCTCTGTGGTGTTCAGGTGGCCTTGTTGACGGTGTCCCACCTGCGAGCTTCATCTTGGGACAGTATGACGTTCCTGGTGTTTCTGTGCACTTTTTCTTGCTCTTTGTACGTTGTCTTCTCTTTCGCATCGGGTTGTCTTGTCCTTTCTTGGGTTTTTCTGGACTACAGTTATTTGTTGTTTTCTTACTGTTGCCTCGCTTTATGCGGCGCTGGCGGAGCTGCTCCGGCTTGCGTTCGGGGTGGACGTCACATCTGCCCTGTTTCGTACGCTTTCTCGTGTTTTGTTTCACCTCCGGCCTGCTCATGCATCGCCTGCACCATCCTGGTCCTTGATCAGGGTGCCTTCTTATCTTCTCAGTTCGTGGTAGCCCCTTTGGTTCAGGTTTCTGCTCTTTGGTACTGGTGGTAGATTTGTACGTGTGCAGCCTTTCTCCGTCCTGGCGACGGTCGAGATGGCTGGTTTCCGGAGGGGTTCTTGGGTTATTGATGCTTGATTGGTTTGGCCGGGGGTGTGTCCTGTGTTGTCTGGTTGCGCTTTTTGCCGTTACCTGTGTACCGTGTCTGGGGATGCGCTTTGGTTTGATCCGGTTCCACTCGTTTCCCGGTTTCAGGGCTTGGGTCTTCCAGGTCGTCCGCAGAGTTTTTCAGTCTTCCAGCCTGCGGTCTGTCTTTGCGCCCATGCTGTTCAGACGTTTGCAGCTTTTGCTGCTGTGTTGGTGACGTCTAGGGCTCATTTCAGGTGCAGGGAATTGAGGGTCACACAGGTTCTTGGCCGCTCATTCTTTATGCGCGTCTGCTCCTGTGCTTTCTTGTTGCCTTGGGTCGCAGGTTGCATCCTGTTGTCTCGGCTTCGCGTTGCGGAGTTTGTGGCGGCCACCTCCCTGGCTAGCCCTTTCTTTTCCTTCTCTTTGGGTATGAAGCTCCAGGGAGCCGTAGGGGCTCCCCAGAGGAAACCAGCGTTGAATGTAATGAAGCGCCATTTTCTGGGTGAGCCCTGGAGGCTCCCTGGCAACCCTCCCTCCCACTGGTCTGCGTTTTTTTCGCGTTGGTGACACTTAGCTTCCGAACTGAAGCTTGGCAGCCGGCGCGGTAGGTTCGGGGCTCCCCCCTCCCCCTCTCGGGGTGGGGAGGGCTGCGCGGACGATCGGCGCGGCAGTAAAGTGTGATGTTTGCTTGTTTCCTTGGGAGTGTAGGGAGTTTCTACCTCTGTTCGGTTTTTTGTTTGTTTTTTACCATGTGGGGTTTGTTTTGTCATGCCTACCTTTCTGGGTGCCTGACCCCGGTCGATGGCAGATAAGGAAAACCCTAACCACAAGAGGGTTTTCCAGTGCCATTGCTCCCTGAAACCTCTCTGAAGGGGCCAGGTTCTGGAGCTGGTCCCTGGTAGGTCTGAACTCCTTAGCTAATGTCCCGGTCTATTATAACATACATTAGCCCAATAAGCTCCAGGGAGCCTCAGGGGCTCACCCAGAAAATGGCGTTTCATTACATTCAACGCTGTTTTTTTGCTGTAATATTATTCAATAGTGTGTAGTGTGATATATTTATATAATAAAATGAGTGAATCATCACTGTACTCAAAAATATGGTGTGCATATTGTTGATTCAATTATGTTCATCAAACAGTGAACAAATACTTTGTCGGTTATTACACCATATACACAGGTTATATACAAGTATCTGCATGTTTTGTTCACCATAACGAACCACTAAGTTGACATGCTGAGTGGCAGTGCCAGTGGCAGTGGCAGCCCGCCACTGGCTACCACTCCATCCCTCCCTCACCTCACCTGACTTGCCACCATTCTTCACCCACCATACTGTTTTTGCTTTTATATACAGACGTTATATATAAGTATTTACATGTTTTGTTCACCATAACTGTACATCTAAGCTTGTATGGTGAGTAAAGGCACAAAGACGTAGCTACTCACACAGTCAGCTGGTGGCTGCCACCCTCAAGGCCAGACGCACTAATATTTCTCCTCCAACAATACTGTTTGTGGTGTTATTACGCTATATACACACATAATATATATATATATCTACCTGTTTTATTCACCATGTTTGTACAAGTAAACGGGTATGGTGCCCAAGACCATCGTGGTCACCAGTAAACAACATAAGTTGTGCAGACGACGCACCTCCCTCACCAAAATGGCAGCTCCCAACCTCCTACTCTTGTTGTTTATACCCTCTATACACACGTTATATATAAGTATCTACACATGTGTTGACCATAGCGAACCACTAAGCTGGTATGGTGAGTGCAGTCAATAAATGGTGGCCACACACAGTCAGAAGACAACGCCACTACCCTCCCCTCCCACAGCATTACTCCTCCCTCCATGGAGCACAGCTCCCTCCATGGAGCATATCACCACAATCCTGCTATTATCAGAACCCTGGTCAGTTTTCTCAGTCAGGGGTCTTCTGTAATATCATCGCTACATAATAGCATGAACAAGTATATTATGGCATTTTTAGGTGATGCTGTGGTCCCAAGCTGAACAGCAGTGCTGTGAGCTCATACTGCGTGCATCAGGCTTGGTAGCTCACTCAATACTGAGGCCCCTAACACCCAGGAATTTGGCCCACGATTTAAAAAAAAATGGCGTCTGTTTACAAGAGCCCTGATAAAGGTGTGGTGAACCTCCGTGTATCCGCGGGCCGTTTAAATCTTGCGTAGTACTCCAAAGCATCATATGATGCGATGCGCAATTTACTGTAAGTCGGTCAAAGCATCATATGATGCGATGCACAATTTAATGGTCAATACACAGTCCGTTTACAAAAGAAACTTGACAAACTTATCCACATAATGCAGTCACAAAAATGTGGCTGAAGATATGAAGACTAAACCACACCAGATGATGATGGGATGACTTCATTATGACCTCTTAGCCACATAATCCCACACCCAGTACCTATTAACTGCTAAGTGAACAGAACCATTAGGTGAAAGGAAACGTGACCATTTGTCCAATCCAGATTCAGACTCAAGATCCCTGATTGTGAGTCGATAACAAGCCCAACTGTACTACTAGTTAGTGAATAGATTGATGGGTGGGTGTATCGGGTGGGAGGTGTGTGAGTGGTTCAAGTGCTTGCAGCTTTGTGAGTGCATGGGGCCAGCTGGTGAGTAGATAATTACAATGGCTGGTGGGTGTGGAATGCCTGCAGTAACTTCCAATCTGGCTTCAGTAGTCTTGGTTGAAATTTAAATGCTGGCAATGAAGTATTTTGTATGTGAATCTTTACTTAAGTAATTTGTCCTGTACAGAGTCTCTGCTGGAGGAGCCTACGACGTGCCCCATTGTGGGGAACTACGAAGGGGTTCTGTCAGATGCCCCTGGCTATTGTGCACAACTATATTCTGATTGTGAGACTCCTCAGCTCATGTACTACACCGTCAGTGACTGCAGGAACACCACCTTCGTGTATGAGCGTAAGTACCCCAGCTTGTGAGATGCCTTCTGTAGTGACAAATAAAGTTCTTTATTCCTTCCTTTGACTCAATGTAACTCAGATTATATTAGTTTAAATAACAGTGTATCTCATAACTGCTTTTTGTTGCCTGCTTTGCTAAAAAAATAAAGATTAATTTTACTAACGTATCTGTATTTAATGTAATTTAGGTCTAGTATTGCAATACTGACCACTAACGAATTCCTTGACAAGTAGTTCAGTAGAAGTCAGGTGTGAAACTGATCAGTGCATGTATGTGTTGTGCGGGGAACAAGTGCTCTGTTTTGCAGGCGAAGACCTGCCAAGCCTGACGAGTGAGGCTGTGCCCTGGATGATGCCCGAGCAGAAAGTGAGCACGAGTGCTGTCCTCTCCATAGCTGACGATCAGGGTAGACGTGTCCGGAGGCAAGCGAGTATTGGTCAATTTCGTGTGGCCAATGCTCGCACAACCACCTTATCCTGGCTTTGGGGGACTCCTAGCACCCCTGATACTACCACTACCAGCTCTACGACTACAACCACCACCAAAAGGCCTTCTTCCCCAGTGGAACCATCCTGGACGCACCTACCTCTTCCCCGCCCACCACCTGCCCATGCCGAGTCCTCCAGTGAAAGGAATGTTAATAGATATATTCCTGATTCAATCCTGGAGTCTCAGCACCAGCCAGAACCACCTCGTCGAGATCGTGGCAGCTCTGTAGGGTTCTGGCCAAGTAATCAGAACCAGCCAGATACTGTTGTCCCCACACTACCAGTGATGCTCCCTGGACGCTTACCATTGGTAGTGCCTCCTGTACCCGAGAGGCAGATACCCGACATTGATGTCAACGCTGATTTGGCAGGAGTGCCAGGACGTGCCACATGGGTCCCAGGGACACCTCCAGGATTTCAGTCCACTTCATCTTCCACTCAGCAAACATATCTGAATGAAAATTCTCCAGAAGATTCCTTAACAGATGATCAATATTCAGCAGGACAACCGTCTTCACCTCATGGTTCCTTTCCTGCTATTGGCATTAACCGCCAACCAGTGGAGCAAAGTAGCCACAGCAAGCTGCCCCTAAAGCAAGGTATGCAGGATGGGAAGGAGAGAGAGTATGCTTGGGACTACAGACACAAGTATCCTCCCGGACATTGGCTCACAGCTGGACCTCTAGAGAAGGTTTATGCAGATGTTAGCACCGAGCCTGACTCGTCTGACAGAGAGGCGGGAGGGGAACCTGCAAGGGGGTCCACACACGGCATGACAGACAGTGGGGACGTGCACAATGGTGGTGGTTCTGGACGGACGAAAGTCACCTCTCTTAAGGCATTTTGGCCTGGTGGTGGTGGTAACCAGGGCAGTGACCACACCTTCACTAGTAGTTCTGCACTTTCAGGTTTGGATAAACCTTTTGATGTAACATCCCCATTCCCTTCTGACTGGAGATCTTCTCTTAGTCCATCCCCTTCTCCTTCAACTCTATTCTCCTGGGAAAAAACTGAGAGCATGAACAGTATAAACCCAAATTCTAGCAACGAGGAACAGGTAAGAGATAGCATTAGGGAGCTTCATATACAAAATATAAGTAGCCAACCAAGTGGTGAAGGCTTTTGGTCATCTGCTACACAGACTGCTAGAAACCAGTCACTTTGGGATAGTAGGTGGAAGACACACAATAAAAGACATCCAGATGAATATTCACCTGCACCTTCCACTCCTGGACCAGTAGTAATCACTCACAGGGCTGTTATTAAACCAGTTCACACATTAGATTTCCACCCAGTAGCTTCTGATTACCACAGCACACTAAACACACACACTTCTGGAAGACCACAAGACATAAATTGGTCAAGAGATAAAGACAGAGTTCCCCTAAGCACAGAGCTTCATAACATGCTCGTGTATAGAGACAGAGGGGTCGGGAGGTCAACAGGACGTCACGGTGCATCTCACAGGGGCTCGAAAACTATTGACACTTCCTTTGTACACATTGGAGGTCCAGGCAAGTCAAACAGCAGAGCAGCAGCACCACCAGGGAACGGCGTCCCGGCACAACCCAGGAGGGTAGAAACCCTCGAATTCGACACAGGTACAGTGAGTTCCAAGATGCTTGGCAGTAGACTTAGAGCAGCACTGCATGTCTATCCTGTACCCTCACCCAGCCACCTGAGCACCACCACCCAACATCAGTATAGTGCTGCTGTCACCTCATCCCCACCACCTGCTTCTCGCTCAACTAAAACATGATTGGTGTAGGAATAGTAGTAGTAAAAAGATATTGTTCAGGCACTATAACCAGAAATGATTAAGAATTGCTAACTGATTAAGCTAGTAAATCATTGGGTATAAAATTAAACAGCATTGCTAATAATAATGATGTGGAAGCAGCATCGGTTGCACATGACAGCCACCTCGCCAGAACAGTCCCAGTTATCCTTCATCCCTCTATTTTGGATACTTTCCACTAGTGTAGAGGGACTCAGGGTCCATATTAAGAACATATTGTTTTTGGCGCTGGACCAGGAAGGTGGACGAAGCCAGATCAGAAGACGCCCTGAGAGCACCATGGACTTTGTGTTACATGCTAATTCGGTCCTCGCTTCCATAGACCTGCGTCCACCTACGCCTTTGGGGTCCATCTGGCTAACTGCACCATCTTTATTTCATTTTTAAACAAATAATCAGAGAATATATCATTTCTCTTAAGGGGCCCAGTGACGGTGCATTGAAATTTCCTTAACCCTCTAACTGCGCGGCCTATAAATATGACATCCCCCAATGCGCAGGAAATGAAACCTTGGGAAAAAATAATTTTTTCCTCGGAAAAAAACCCTCCCTGTATATGGTTATAGCAACGCAAGTTCGAAATTGTACTTACTTTGGCTGCTATGGGGTCTGAAAGGTGGGCCGTGACGTCATAATTCCCCGTGTGCCAGAGCAGTATGCACCCGGGGCCGGTGGGGCGCCCAGGGCGGGGCGCGTGAGTTGCCGCGAATATATTTTTGCACATTTTTTGCACACAGTTCCAAATACATTTTATTTGTTTTAACGTGCTAATCCTATGTATAATGAATACGTACACTATATTATGGCAGTAAAACATCCGTACTGTCTGAGGACACTGTGTTACGTGCATGACACTTGTGTACACATATGTTGCACATATTTACCATGTATCATGCTAATTTATGTATATATACAATCTATTTACAGACTATGCACTGTCACACACTATATACATTCACCATCAACACATTCAGAACACCGCGAGTGTGAGCAGCCACACCCACCCAGCCAGCCCTCCCTCCCTCACTCCAACATCTTACTCGCCAACATTGCTCCTCCCACCATACTGTTATTGTATTTATTACACAATTTACACACGTTATATATACCTATCTACATGTTTTATTTACCAGAACTATGCAAGTAAGCCGGTATTGTGTTCAAACAGTACAGTGGCCACCATACACTGCATGACAAATCACACAGCAGACGACGCCACGATTACGACGTCACCTCCCTCACCAAAATAGCTCCTCACAACATACTCCTGGTGCTGTTATTACACTATTCCACACACACACTGTATATACCCATGTACATGTGTGGTTCCCCATAGCGAACCACGAAGCTAGTATGGTGAGCAAAACAAGAGTTACTGCCACAGTGAGGCTACCTTTATTCTCTTCCTTCCTCCCTCCCTCGCCAAAATTTCTCCTTCCTACGCACAACGCTCATTATAACCACAATCCTGGTCACTAATACCTGTAAATGAATAACTGACCACAAGTTTATTTTGAAAAGGAACCTAAAAAGTCGTTTGAAGATTCCTAGATGGACGAAATAATGCTGTGGTGCTGTGGCTAACGCTGTGAACATCGTGAACAGCATTGAATCATTGATATTTGAACATTGTACCCAGTCATTATCACACTTGGGCTCTTCTATAATACTATCATGGCTAAATAAAACAGATTATATATATATTTTGACAATATTAGGCAATGCTGTGGTCACACACTGAACAGCAGTGCTGTGCGCCCATGCTGTGAGCGCCAGCCTTGGTTGCTCACTCACTACTGAGGCTCTGACACCCGGCAATGTGGACCATGATTTTTCTTTAAGATGGCGTCTGTTTACAAGACCCCTGAGGAAGCTGATGTGAACCCCATGTAGCCGCGGGAGTTTTCAATGGAATGTGAAAAATAAAAACACCCGGGGGCGCGTTGCGCACCCTAAGCCTGGGCCTGCAGGCGCGTTGCGCAGTTAAAGGGTTAAACGCGCGCACTTTTTTTTTTTTTTTTTTTTTTTTTTTTTTTTTTTTATAGTAATAACATGGTAAATCCTCCTAATGGATCAGCATCATACCATGGTCAAAAAACAGTTACAAATATAATAATAAAAAAAAAATTAACAATTTCAAATTTGGTGTCAAAATATTATGTAACCAATTGTTATTTTTATTCATTATGGTCTCAGAATGGCATATAACATTCATGTTTCTTGTAGCAAAATATTGTTTGAGAGTATAGTTTACTGTAAAACATTTTTTCAATATGGCCATCCAAATATGTGCAAAATTTACTCAAAAAACATATAACTTTAAACATTATGGCTTTGACTAAACGACAACAAGAACACCTTAGAACTTTGCAAATGTGTAAAAATGGTAAGAATCTGTCAGAAACTGAATTTTTGACAATGTGTCAGTTGAAAATTCTGTTCATAGAGAAAAATGAAGTTAAAGTTCTCAACAATATATATAGTACTTTGAATTTGACATATCCTGTAAGTTTTAAACAAGATTGCTTGTCATATGTACTCGAATATGTGAAAGTTGTAGGTCAATATGTTTTGAAATGAAGTCAAGAAAAATAACCCCTCAAAAAAAAAAATATAGGGATACATTGGAGATAATTGTAAAACACACTGGACCCCTTAACCATCAAACTGCTAGGGGCCCAAATGGATTTAACACCCACAGGCGCCAAAAAAAAAAAAAAAAAAAAAAAATTAAAAAATTCTTTCGTCTTATAGAAGTGTTCATTTTTGTTCCCTGATCATGGAAAAAAAAAATCGTAGGTGGCATATTTTAGCTGCAATAGGGTAGGGAAGTCTGACAAAAAAACCAGCGTTGAATGTAATGAAACGCCATTTTTTGGGCGAGTCCCGGAGGCTCCCCGGAGCTATCCAAGCTAAATGGATATGTATAACTTTCTGGCATCAGTCAATGCATGGAGTTCTTGCCTACCGGGGACCACGAGCCAGAACCTGGCCCCCTCTAGAGGGGCACGAGGAGCAATGGCCCATAGACCCCCCCCTTATGATTGGGAGCATTGTATGTCTGCCATCAACTGGGACAGGCACCCAGAAAGGTAGGCGCCCCAAAAAAAAACCCTATTCTGGTGAACTATTGTGACCGAAGACTGAACAGGTGGACAGAATTCCCCAAACAAAAATTAGCCCTCATGATGTCATCATGTCGCTGGGCCGCCGTCTGCGCAACCCCCCTCCCTCCCCGGAAGGGGGAAGGGGGGAGGCAATCCAACCATTAGTTCTTAGGCTGGATGTCAAAAACGCGAAAAACTCCGCCGACCGGAGGGAGGGAGGGATGCCGGGGAGTCTCCAGGACTCGCCCAGAAAATGGCGTTTCATTACATTCAACGCTGGTTTTCTGGGGGGAGCCCCATCGGCTCCCCGGAGCTAACTCGTCAAAGATAAGGAAAAAACAGGGACTTACCAGGGCGGTGGTCCGTCCTCACTCGTCAACGCGCAGGCGAGACAACTGGCTGCAACCGCCGACCCAGGCCTGACGAGGCCCAGGAACATTCACCAGGTAGCGAGCGGCCAGTTCCCTGTTCGATCTCCAAAATCCCCGGGCCCGAATGTCCACCCAAGACATGTTGCCAAAGACGGCTGCCAAAGCAGCAAATTTACGAACGTCGTGGGCCCGGGGAAAAACCACAGGCTGGCTACACTTAATAACCCTGCGGACAACCTGAGAAACCCGAGCCCGGGAACAGGGAAGAAGGGAAACCGGATCAACCCAGAGCGCATCCCCGGCAACAGAAGTCGTGGCGCGCAAATAACGGCGGAGAGCCGCAACCGGACACAACACATGATGCACCCCCGGCCTGACCAACCAAGCATCAACAACCCACGGCCCCCTCCAGAACGCAGCTGTTTCATTCTTCGCCAGAAAAGAGGGAGCCGGCTGCAAACGAACAAAACGACCACCAGGACCAAAAGAGCAGAAACCACGGCGCTGGAGGAGAGTATGAAACTTGCCAACCCGACCCCCCGAGGCCAATGCCAACAGGAAAAGAGACTTGGAAAAACAATCCTGAACGGAGGGGGCCACCACAAACCGGGGCAGAGATAGAAACGAGAGCACACGGTCCAAAGACCAAGACGGCTCAGGCGGCGCATGAGCAGGCCAGAGGTGAAACAACGCTCGGGATAACTTGCGAAACGGGGCAGAAGTAACATCAACCCCGAAAGCAAGCTGAAGCGGCTCCGCCAACGCCGCACGATACGAAGCGACAGTATTCGGCATAAGATGACGGTTCTGAAACAGCCAAGAGAGATTGGACAGAACAACCCTATCAGAGACCGAAGAACACCGAACCAGTGATAGAAAAACCGGAAGGACCGCCAGGAAACCTCATACTGCCGCTGAGAAGAAGCACACAGGTGGGAGACCAACAACGAAGCCACCTGCGCACCATACAACGAATAATAAACCCGAGTCAAAAACACCAGACGCGAAGACTCGAGGAGAAGATGGAACCAGCCTCGTACAGGGCCGGACCGATCTGCTGAAAGAGGCGGAGCCGCGGGAAGACCCTCGGGTATGGACACCGAGCAAGCAGCGTCTGAAACCAAGGCTGGGCCGGCCACCAAGGAGCCAGAAGGACAACACGATCTTGGTAAGCCTCCAAGCGAGTCAGGACCTGGAGCAACAGCGGAACCAGGGGAAAGAGGTACAGGTAACCCCCACCTCGCTCAGTCCAGCCTGAAGGCGTCGACCCCGACGGCCTCGCAGTCGGGAAAGGGCGCTACGTAAACCGGAAGACGCCTTGACCACACTGACGCAGAGATCCACGTCCAGAGTCCCGAACATCCGGCACAGCCAGCGGAAGGAGTCGGCATCGACCGTCCACTCCGAGGACACGGAACGTAACAGAGACAGGCCGTCCGCCAGGACGTTGGACACCCTCCGGACATGAACCGCCAGGAGAGCCAAACCCTGAGAACTCAGCAGACGAGTCACCCGAAGTGACCATCCCCAAAGAGCCAAGGACCGCATCGAACCCCCGCGGTTCAAACAATGAACCACCGGGGGAGCAGTCCGAATGGAGCCGGATCGTCGATCCGCGAGCGACTCGAATCCTCTGGAGCGACATCCACACCACTGCGAACTCCTGCACAATGCTGTGAGCCCGACAGAAGGATGGAACCCACTGCCCCTGGCCGGCCTGGTGAGCACTGGTCACAAAACCTGACGACGCGTCCGTGTACACATCGAGCGAAGGCACGGGAAGGCGCCAAGGCACCGAACCCCGAAAAACCCGAAGAGGAAGCCGGCGACGCAGCAACCAACGCAAAGCCCCCGAAGGTTGAACCCAACAATCGCGAGAGAGGCGGAAGAGCTGGCCCCGAAGGAACCAGAACAGCCTGCCAGCCCAGAATCTGGCACCAAAGGCCTACCCCGACGAAAAGACCCCCGAGCCCTGGCACGACCCTTCCGGGAAGGCCCCCCTACGAGCCCCCCGGAGCAACAACAACTCTGACATAGGCCAACAACTGACCGAGGCCGCCTGCAGATACTGCCCCACAGCAGACTCTGCAAACAGCAATGGACAAAAGGGCAAGGACAAACGAAGAGCCAGGGCCCAGGCAGACTCCAAGGAGGAAGCCAGCACCGCCTGACGACACGCGAGGCGAGAAGCATAGAACTGCATCATGTAGGATGGGCGCGAAAAGCTTCAACAAAGCAGACGACACCCGCACAGCTGAGGGCAGCGCACCAGACCCAGCAGCGGAACCCAAGCGCTCCCACATCCAACTCGAGCCAATCCGAGGACAGCTCAAGGAGGGAAAAGAAATGCAGAGCCGAAGCAAGCAGGCCACGAGTCCGCAAATCCTCCGCAATCAAGGCAGCCGAGAGGGAAGGAACCTGCATGTGAAGCTGCATGACGCCAACATCCCGCGGAAGGGCAGGGGCGAACAAACAAGCATTCAGATGCTCGGAAGCGCCCCCCCCCCCAGGAAAACCTGCAATGCCAAGGAAACCTCTCGCCACTCAAGCGCACTAGACCGACAGAACGTGTGCCAAGCCTCCAACGAAAAAAGAGGACAGTCTGCCAACTAGGACGACTCCGGAACTTCATAACAAAACCAGCACAAACCAGGGGATCCGTACACAAAGGAACGAGGATCCACCAGGAAGGCATAATCCGGGTCACGCAACAGGTAAGCCGCCAAGGCCTCCCGCACTTCCGAAGATGAAACACGGGAAGCGGGAAACCTCTGGAAAGATGGAACCGAAGAACTCTCGGGATCACGGAACCGAACCCGGGGAGGGGTGGACACCAAATCCAATTCGTACGCAGAGGGAGCAAAAGAGAACCCCTCTCCTTGTAACACCAAGCCCTGCTCAGAGGGCAAAAAAACCCAGGCGGGGTCCAATGGGGCCCAAGGCCCCCAAGCTAACCCCTCCCTAACCCCAGGAACCTCACCCAGAGGGCCCGGGGCAGAGCCATCCTCCTGAGCCCCCACTCCCAAAGAAAAGGTGGGAGCAGCCGATAAAGCAGGAACAAAGGGGGCCCACTGGCCAGACCCAAAAGCTTCAGTAGAAGGACCAGGCTCGAATGCCTCTGCCACCGCCCCAGAAGGGGACACCCCCGAGACCGTACGAGTGTCACAACCAACTAAACCCAGCCCTGGCTCCGAAACCCTCAGACGTTTAAGAGCCGGCAGCAAGGGGGGGGGGGACCGAACGAGCAACAGAAGGGGAAGAACTCGGAGGGGCGGACGGAACCAGAGACGAAGCGACTCCCACCCCCAAGTCCGGGTCCCTATAACCAAAATGGGGCAGTCTCGGGGCATCCGGGGCAGCGACTAACCTAGCGTTGCAGCAACTTAAAGCGAGCATGCAACGCCTTGGCTGCCCTCACCTGCATATCAGGCGCAGTAGCCTGGGTGAACTGGAGAATGTACATACAACACACGTCGCATGACTCTGGGTCAAAACAATCACCGACTAAACAGGCAGCATGGCGGAGGCAAAACTGGTGAGTGTCCCCCTGCGACAAGGGGACAGAGCAACCTTCAAACTCGCAGGACGTGAGGGGGGACTCAGGGGTCGCATCCATCGGACCACGTAGCCCCCGTGGGGTTTTCCAGGGCCCTTAGCCTTGGTAACACGCTAAGGGAAGCCCAGGCAGGGTACTGCAAACCAGCAGCCAAAACTACCAACAAACTGCTATAGCTGAACCCCCGGAACATGTACACTCACAGGGGGCCAAGCGGGGAGTACCACCAAAAAAACAAAATTGAGACAAAACCCCAAGAACAGCGATGGGGACTAAACAGGCAGACCCCCCCCCCCCACCAGGCAAAAAACAAAAACAAAAGAAAAACCCCGCAAGAGGACAACGTACCCGGGCGGAACAGAGCCGGCCACTGTTAATGGTGAAAACGAGCAGTGCAGTACCCCGTGCCCCTGGCAGTTACGAAAACTACCCCCTACCCAGAGACAAACAAGGACAAGAAAAAACCCCAGCTGACTCCAAGGGGGCCAAGTACCGAGCAGTACACAGCACAGCGGAGGCAGACCCCAAGGTGACCCAGGGAAGGTAGCCCTAAGCCCCAAGGGCAGTACTTGCAGAGCACCTAGGGAAGATAACCCTAGGCGCATGCAGCCCGAGCACCGTGGAATAATACTCCTGGCCCACACGCCACCGGAAGGGACAGCTCACACCACCAGGAACAGAACTGCAACTGCAAACAGGAGCCAGAGGCACGACCGCACCAGATCCCATCAGCCTGAGAACTGATGGTTCGGTCGCCGACGGTGGGGTCTGGGGCTCCCACCCCGTTCCCCCTCCCGGGGAGGGGGGGGGGGTTGCACAGACGGCGGCGCGGCGACATGACGTCGTCATGAGAGCTAATTTTCGTTTGGGGAGTTCTGTCCACCTGTTCAATCTTCGGTCGCAATAGTTTACCAGAATAGGGGTTTGTTTTGGGGCGCCTACCTTTCTGGGTGCCTGTCCCAGTCGATGGCAGACATACAATGCTCCCAATCATAAGGGGGGTCTATAGGCCATTGCTCCTCGTGCCCCTCTAGAGGGGGCCAGGTTCTGGCTCGTGGTCCCCGGTAGGCAAGAACTCCATGCATTGACTGATGCCAGAAAGTTATACATATCCATTCAGCCTGGATAGCTCCGGGGAGCTGATGGGGCTCCCCTCAGAAAGGGGCGTTGACAGAGTCTTCGCCAGGCAAGGTCTACTCTGCTCGAGCTGTCAGGCGGCAGTTGCCACAAATATATTATTACCTAATTATTTCAATGTCTCTGATTGATTTTTTCTTAGTTTTTTTTTTTTTTTGCAGTAATATTATTCAATACAGTGAATTGTGATATATTTATATAATAAAAATGTGTGAACCAATGCTGTACTTAAAATTATGGTGTGCATATTAGTGATTCAATTGTTATGTTCATAAAACAATAAATAAATAGTTTTGCTGTTATTACACTATACACAGGTTATATATAAGTATTTGCATGTTTTGTTCACCGTAACGAACCACTAAGTTGGTATTGTGAGTCATAAGAGCAACAAGGAGTGACAGCCACACACCAGCCAGCCACTCGCTACCACTCCCTCCCTCAACACCTCACTCGCCCTCATTCTCCTCCCACAATACTGTTTTTGCATTTATTCACTATACACAGACGTTATATATAAGTATTTACATATTTTGTTCACCATAACTGTACATCTAAGCTTGTATGGTGAGTAAAGACACGAAGACATAGCTATGTATCATTGACAAGTGTAATAGTGAAAGTATTGGAAAAGCTAATCAAAACTAAATGGGTAGAACACCTGGAGAGAAATGATATAATATCAGACAGACAGTATGGTTTTCGATCAGGAAGATCCTGTGTATCGAATTTACTCAGTTTCTATGATCGGGCCACAGAGATATTACAGGAAAGAGATGGCTGGGTTGACTGCATCTATCTGGACCTAAAAAAGGCTTTCGACAGAGTTCCACATAAGAGGTTGTTCTGGAAACTGGAAAATATTGGAGGGGTGACAGGTAAGCTTCTATCATGGATGAAAAATTTTCTGACTGATAGAAAAATGAGGGCAGTAATCAGAGGCAATGTATCGGAATGGAGAAATGTCACAAGTGGAGTACCACAGGGTTCAGTTCTTGCACCAGTGATGTTTATTGTGTACATAAATGATCTACCAGTTGGTATACAGAATTATATGAACATGTTTGCTGATGATGCTAAGATAATAGGAAGGATAAGAAATTTAGATGATTGTCATGCCCTTCAAGAAGACCTGGACAAAATAAGTATATGGAGCACCACTTGGCAAATGGAATTTAATGTTAATAAATGTCATGTTATGGAATGTGGAATAGGAGAACATAGACCCCACACAACCTATATATTATGTGAGAAATCTTTAAAGAATTCTGATAAAGAAAGAGATCTAGGAGTGGTTCTAGATAGAAAACTATCACCTGAGGACCACATAAAGAATATTGTGCAAGGAGCCTATGCAATGCTTTCTAACTTCAGAATTGCATTTAAATACATGGATGGCGATATACTAAAGAAATTGTTCATGACTTTTGTTAGGCCAAAGCTAGAATATGCAGCTGTTGTGTGGTGCCCATATCTTAAGAAGCACATCAACAAACTGGAAAAGGTGCAAAGACATGCTACTAAGTGGCTCCCAGAACTGAAGGGCAAGAGCTACGAGGAGAGGTTAGAAGCATTAAATATGCCAAAACTAGAAGACAGAAGAAAAAGAGGTGATATGATCACTACGTACAAAATAGTAACAGGAATTGATAAAATCGATAGGGAAGACTTCCTGAGACCTGGAACTTCAAGAACAAGAGGTCATAGATTTAAACTAGCTAAACACAGATGCCGAAGAAATATAAGAAAATTCACTTTCGCAAATAGAGTGGTAGACGGTTGGAACAAGTTAAGTGAGAAGGTGGTGGAGGCCAAGACCGTCAGTAGTTTCAAAGCGTTATATGACAAAGAGTGCTGGGAAGACGGGACACCACGAGCGTAGCTCTCATCCTGTAACTACACTTAGGTAATTACACTTAGGTAATTACTCACACAGTCAGCTGGTGGCGGGCGCCCTCAAGGCTAGACGCACTAATATTTCTCCTCCAATAATATTGTTTGTGGTGTTATTACGCTATATACACACACATTATATACAAGTATCTACCCGTTTTATTCACCATACCTCTCAAATAAGCTGGTATAGTGCCCAAAGACCATAGTGGCCACCAGTAAACAACATAAGTCATGCAGACGACGCACCTCCCTCACCAAAATGTCGACTCCCAACCTACTCCTATTGCTGTTATCACACTCTATACACACGTTATATATAAGTAACTACATTTGTGTTCACCATAGCGAACCACCAAGCTGGTATGGTAAGTGCAGTCAATAAAAGGTGGCCACACACAATCAGAAGATGACGCCACAACCCTCCCTCCCACAGCCTTACTCCTCCCTCCATGGAGCACAGCGCTAAATATCACCACAATCCTGCTATTATCAGAATCCTGGTCAGTTTTATCACAGTCAGGGGTCTTCTATAATACTATCATTGCTAAATAATTGCATGATCATATATATTATGGCATTTGTAGGCAATGCTGTGGTCAAAAGCTGAACAGCGGCGCTGTGAGCTTGTGCTGCGTGCGCCAGCCTTGGTGGCTTGTTCAATACTGACGTTCTCACACCCAAGAATGTTGGCCTGGATTTTTTTTCTAGGAGGCATCTGGCAACTATCTGTTGTGGCTGCACTATAGCTGCCCCTATCCCAGGCAGGGCATTTAAATTATAGCACTAGACACACAATCATGTATATATGACATGCGTGGTTTTGGTTGTTGCAACGCGCTAGGTTGGTTGTTCACCCGGATGCCCTGCGGCTGCCCCGTTTTGCTTATATGGACCCGGACTTTGGGGTGGGGGTCGCTTCGACCCTGGTTCAGTCTGCACCTCCTGGTCCTTCCCCTCCTGTTGTTCATTCTGGTCCCCCTCCCCTGCTTCCTGCTCCGAAACATCTGAGGGTTTCGGAGTCGGGGCAGGGGTTAGTTGGTCTTGAGAGACTGGCATTAGTGACTAATGCCTCCGTGGCGACGGAGGCATTAGTCTCTCCTCCCCCGGCCGAAGCCTCTGGGTCTGACCAGTGGGCCTCATTCTATTCGGCTTCTACGGCTGCGCCGGCCTTGTCTAGTGGGGTCGGTGCTTGGGGGGAGGACTCGGCCCTGGGTCCTGCTGGAGAGGAACCTGGGGCTGGGGAGGGGCTGACTTTGGGCCCCGCTGGACCCCTCCTGAGTTTTTATACCCTCTGAGCAGGGCTTACTGTTGCAAGGAGTGGGGTTTTCTTTTCCACCCCTCTGCGTACGAGTTGGATTTGGTGTCTGCCCCTCCCCTGGTTCGGTTCCGTGTTCCCCCGGGGGCTTCGGTTCCGTCTTTCCAGAGGTTTTTGGCTTATTGCATCCAACCTGCTGCGGTGTGGGCGGCTCTTGCGGCGAACCTCCTGCATGACCCGGTTTATGCTTCGGCAATGGATCCCTCGGCTTTCAGGTTTGGGACTTTGTTCCCTTTCTGGCTCCGTTACGAGGTTCGGGAGTTGTCCTGGCTGGCGGACTGTCCTGTCTTTGCCTTGGAGGCTTGGCACTCTTTCTGCCGTTCCCACACGCTTGAGTGGCGGGAGAATTCGACAGTGCTTCAGGTTTTCCTGGGGGGCGACCTTGAGCACCTCAATGAGTGCTTGTTTGCTCCTGCCCTTCCCCGGGATGTTGGTGTCATTTAGCTCCATGTGCAGGTTCCCCTCCTTTCAGTGCCGCAGCTGGCAGAGGACTTGCGTGCTCGGGGCCTTTTCGTTGCGGCCTTGCGCTTCTTTTCCCTCCTGGAGCTGTCTTCTGGCTGGCTCACGGAGGATGTGGGGGCACTTCGGGCTGTTCCAGGATCTGGCGCCTTGGCCTCGGCGGCTCGCTTGTTGGCTGCGGTGGCTCTGTTTTATGCCTTCTGCCTCGCGTGTCGGCAGGCGGTGCTTTCCTCCTATGTGGAATCCGATTGGGCCTTGGCTCTTAGGCTTTCGTCCCCTTTTTGCCCCCTCTTGTTTGAGGCTTCAGCCGTTGCACAGTTTATTCAGGATGCATCGGCTTCTTGCCGTCCTATGTCGGACTTGCTGGTTCTCCGGAGGTTCTGTGGTGGGCCTTCCCGTAAGGGTTGTGCCAAGGCTCGGGGTTCCTCACGTCGTGGTAGGCCACTGGTGTCAGGTTCAGGTTTGATGCCTCCTTCGGACCCGCCTTCATCTGGTCGGCATGGTGTTCGCTCTGTGCGAGGTTCTGGGTCTCATAAGGGCCGCCGACCATTTCGCGGTTCGCCCCATTGATGGGGCAATGGGGGGAGGCTTGCGCTGTTCGCTCATGCCTGGTCCCATGATTTGTGGATGTTTCGGGTCGTTTCACACGGCCTTTAGTGGCGTTGGTGGGCCCTACCCATGTGGGGGATTCGGGGCTAGCAGGGCAGGCTTCTTTCTCTACACTCTGTCAGGTCATCTTAGAATGGGTACGCTTGAGCGTAGTTGAAACGACGACGTCCCTCAGATGGGTTTCCCGTCTGTTTCCACCAAGTACCTGCGCGTACCTGAGGTTCATTCTGGATTTGACTCGTCTGAACCCCCTGGGTTCATTACCTCTCCTTTCGCAACCCGTTCTCGCACTTTCTTACAGTCAATATTGACTTATTAAATAAGTGCATATGTGACATACTATTTTTTGTGAATATTTTAGTTTACCTTGAAAAGCTTCATAGAAAACACCGACCTTACCTAACCTTCTTAGTATGTTAAGATAAGCATCTTATTGCTTCGTAATTACAATTATTACTTAACCTATACCTATGATAGGTCAAGTAATAATTGTAATTATGAAGCAATAAGATGCTTATCTTAACATACTAAGAAGGTTAGGTAAGGTCAGTGTTTTCTATGAAGATTTCAAGGTAAACTAAAATATTCACAATAAATTAGTATCTCACATATGCACGTATTAAATAAGTCAATATTGACTATACGAAAGTGCGAGAACGGGTTGCCTTTCGGAAGACCATGCTGTCCCAGGTTCGGCTCCTGTTGGAGCCGGGCACTTGGATGGCGTCCCTGGACCTCCGGGATGCTTATTGGCATGTCCTGATTCATCCGGGGGTTCAGGGACTTGCTCGGTTTTGTTGTGGGGCTTCATGCTTACTGCTTTCATTGTCTTCCGTTCGATTTGAACCTGGCACCTCGCGTTTTCATGCGCCTCACGTGGGTCATGGTGACCTGTCTGCGTCTGTTAGGTGTTGGCCTACCTCGACGACTGGCTGGTTTGGGATCCCAGCCAGTCCGCTTGTCTGCTAGTCAGGGATCTGGTTCTTTTTCAGCTCACCGGGTTCGGGTTCTTGGTGAACTGGAGGAAGTCCCATCTGGTTTCCCCCCAGGTTCGGACCTGGCTGGGCCTTGTGTGGGACTCTCGGACCGCTTCCTTGTCTCTTCCTCAGGAGTCTCTTCTGCGGCTGCGGTCCCGCTTGTGCCTGTTTCTGGGGGCTCCTGGGTCACCCGGCGGTTGCTCGAGGGTCTGTGCGGGAGCCTGAACTTTGCGATGCTGGTCTACCCGACGGGTCGGGTTTGGCTTCGTCACCTGTTCTGGTTCCTTTGGGGAACGTCCCTTCCGCCCCTCTCGCGAACGCTGGGTTCGGACCCCGGGGGCTTTGCATCGGTTGCTGTGTCACCGGCTTCCTCTTCAGGTTTTTCGGGGTTCAGTGCAGTGGCGCCTACCCGAGCCCTCGCTCGATGTGTTCACAGATGTCATTTCTCGGCTGGGGTTTTGTGACCAGTGTTCTCCAGGCCGGCCAAGGTCAGTGGGGTCCGTCTTTTCGTTGAGCCCACAGCACTGTGCAGGAGTTCACAGCGGTGTGGTTTGCTCTTTGGAGGATTAGTCGCCCGCGGGTCGACGATCCGGCTCCATTCAGACTGCTTCCTGGTGGTTCATTGTCTGAACCAGGGGGGTTTGATGCTGTCCTTGGCGCTGGTCGCTTCGGGTGACTCGTCTGCTGACTTCTCAGGGTTTGGCTCTCCTGGCAGTTCATGTGCGGGGTGTGTCCAACGTCTTGGCCGATGGCCTGTCTCGTTTCGTTTCCCTCTCCACGGAATGGACGGTCGACGCCGGCTCCTTCCGTCGGCTTTGCCAGACATTTGGACGCCCCGAGGTGGACCTCTTTGCGTCGGCATGGTCGCGGCACCTTCCCCTGTATGTGGCGCCCTTTCCCGACTGCGAGGCTGTCGGGGTCGATGCCTTTCGAGGGGGTTCCTGTACCTCTTTCCCCCGGTTCAGCTGTTGCTCCAGGTCCTGACTCGCTTAGAGACTTACCAGGGGAGAGTTGTCCTCTTGGCCCCTTGGTGGCCGGTCCAGCTGTGGTTTCAGGCGCTGCTTGCTCAGTGTCCGAACCCGGAGGTTTTTCCGCGGCTCCGCCTTTTCCAACAGATCGGCCCGGTATGTCATGTGGCTGGTTTGATCTTCTCCTCGAGTCTTTGCGTATGGTATTTTGACTCGAGTTTATCATCTCTATGGTGATCAGGTGGCTTCCTTATTAGTGTCTCATTTGCGGGCTTCGTCTCGGAGGCAGTATGAAGTTTTTTGGCGGTCCTTTCGGTTCTTCTTACGTCTTTGTCGTTGTACTTCGCTTTCTGTTAGGGTGGTGTTGTCCTTTCTCTCTTGGTTGTTCCTGGACCACCGTCTTATGCCTAACACTGTCACCTTGTAGCGTGCGACCCTGGCGGAGCCACTTCAGCTTGCTTTCGGTATTGATGTCACATCTGCACCGTTTCGCAAGCTATCTTGGGCATTGTTTCACCTCTGGCCTGCTCATGCGCCGCCTGAGCTGTCCTGGTCTTTGGACAGAGTGCTCTCTTTCTTCTCCTCGTTTTGTTGTGGCCCCTTCGGTACAGGATTGTTTTTCAAAGGCTCTTTTCCTGTTGGCATTGGCCTCTGGGGGTCGAGTGGGTGAGCTTCATGCTTTCCTCCGGTGCAGAGGTTTCTGCTCCTTCGGTTGGGGTGATCGTTTTGTTCGTCTGCAGCCTTCTCCTTCTTTTCTGGCGAAGAATGAGACTGCTGCGTTCCGGAGGGGTCCCTGGGTTGTTGATGCTTGGTTGGTTCGGCTGGGGGTGCATCATGTTTTGTGTCCAATTGCGGTTCTCCGCCGTTATTTGTGCGCCACGGCATCTGTGTCCGTGGATGCGCTTTGGGTTGATCCGGTTTCCCTTCTTTCCTGGTCGAGGGTGCGGGTCTCCCAGGTCGTCCACAGGGTTATTAGTTATTAAGGCTAGCCAGCGTGCGGTCTATCCCCGTGCCCATGACGTCCGCAAGTTCACGGCTCTTGCCACCGTCTTTGGCAATATGTCCTGGGCTGACATTCGGGCGCGGGGATTTTGGCGGTCGAACAGGGTCCTTGCTGCTCGTTACCTTGTAAATGTTTCTGGGCCCGGTTGGGCCTGTGTCGCTTTGGGTTGGCGGATGCAGCCAGTTGTCTCAACTTTGGGTTGAGGAGTGAGCAGCAACTGCCTCCCAGGTTAGTCCCTATTCTTTCCTCTGTGGGTAGTTAGCTCCAGGGAGCCGTAGGGGCTCCCCCCAGAAAACCAGCGTTGAATGTAATGAAACGCCATTTTCTGGGCGAGTCCCAGAGGCTCCCTGGCATCCCTCCCTCCCTCCGGTTGGCGTTTTTTTCTCATGTTTTTGACATCCAGCCTCAGAACTGGGGTGTCGATCACCGGCGCGGTAGGTCTGGGGCTGCCCCTTCCCCGTCTCGGGGAGGGGGGGGGCTGCGCGACGAAAAACAGCGACGCGATGATGAATGACGTCATACTAGTTTGCTCGTTTTTTGTTTGGGGAGTTTTATCCACTCATTCGGCTTTTGGTTGCAATTTTCACCAGAATAGGGGTTTGTTTTGGGGTGCCGACCTTTCTGGGTGCTTAACCCGGTCGATGGCAGACATTGAATGCTTCCAATTACACGGGGGTTTCTATAGGCCATTGCTCCCCTTGCCTCTCTAGAGGGGGCCAGGTTCTGGCTTGTGGTCCCCAGTAGGCCCATAAGAACTCCACACACATGACTGATGCCAAAGTCTGACATTAGCATATCATCCTAGTAAGCTCCAGGGAGCCTCCGGGACTTGCCCAGAAAATGGCGTTTCATTACATTCAACGCTGTTTTTTTGCATTTATTCCCCATACACAGATGTTATATACAAGTATTTACATGTTTTGTTCACCATAACTGTACATCTAAGCTTGTATGGTGAGTAAAAGCAATAAGACGTAGCTACTCACACAGTCAGCTGGTGGCTGCCGCCCTCAAGGCCAGACGCACTAATATTTCTCCTCCAACAATATTGTTTGTGGTGTTATTACGCTATATACACACATTATATATAAGTATTTACCTGTTTTATTCACCATACCTGTACAAATAAGCTGTTATGGTGCCCAAAGACCATAGTAGCCACCAGTAAAGATGACAAGTCATGCAGATGATGCACCTCCCTCACCAAAATGACGGCTCCCAACCTACTCCTATTGCTGTTATTACACACTACACACACGTTACATATAAGTATCTACATTTGTGTTCACCATAGTGAACCACTAAGCTGGTATGGTGAGTGCAGTCAATAAAAGGTGGCCACACAGTCAGAAGACTACACCACAACCCTCCCTCCCACAGCATTACTTCTCCCTCCATGGAGTACAGCGTTACATATCACCACAATCCTGCTATTATCAGAATCCTGGTCAGTTTTATCACAGTCAGGGGTCTTCTGTAATACTATCATCGCTAAATAATAGCATGAACATATATATTTTGACATTTTCAGGCGATGCCTTGGTCACAAGCTGAACAACAGTGCTGTGCGCTCATAGTGCGTGCGTCAGCCTTGCTGGCTCGCTCAATACTGAAGCTCTCACACCCAAGAATGTTGGCCACGACTTTTTGTCTAGGTGGCGTCTGTCACCTATCGGTTGTGGCTGCACTATAGCTGCCCCTATCCTACGCGGACGTTTAAATTAAGGCGCTAGACACTTAATCAGCTATTAATGTACTGAGTAGTTTCAGTTTTGTTACTGAAATCATCTATGTATGTATTGTGTGGTTTAAGGGTTAACTGACAGTAGGTTAGATATATGAATGAGATTGGGTGGATATAAATAGGGCTGCCTTGTGGGCCAATAGGCCTTCTGCAAATACCTTCATTCTTATGTTCTTACAACAAACATGTATATATTGCAGTAACTTTATTGCCCATATATGTGATAAGGCCCTCATTTGGTCCTCATTCATCAATACAACCTAAATAGACAGAGAATGGTTTGAAATCTGTAAATAAATCGGCTCAAAAAAATGTCACAACTTCTGCCACCAGTGGCTGATGATGTGATGTTGACCAATTTCGGTTCAACTTCATATGCTGTGCCGGATATGCATTCTCCAAGATGTAGAAGTTGCAACAAAATCTGCATAGAAACAAAGGAGAGAAAAATACCCCCCCTCAGAAAAGGGAGTTGTCACCTTTTCTTACAAAGGGACATAAGAAATATTGCCATAGGGCAATATTTGATATCTAATAAAATACAGCATAATACCATGCTAACTTATTATTTGTGAAATCTGGCCCTGCAGGTGGCACTAGCTGCATATCCACTTTGTGGACCTTCCTTACTACTACAGTACTAGTTGTCTTGGTGCGTCAGACAGGTGCTTGCATCTCTATATCCCTGATTGCCAGTAAATAGATGTTATCATTATTATCAGTACCGGTTGCTTCCCGTCTTGCACGCATTTATTTGTTAAAAAGTCATAAAAATTCATTTCTTAACATATTGGGATGAAATTTTCACGACACTTATGCCAAGTAACGGGAGACTTAACATTTTCACTATTTTTCATATTTAGAAAGATCTCCTCAATCACCTTAAGTGAATACCTGATCACAACTGGGCCAGATCCTCTTTAAATGAGAGATGTATATGCCTCTTTTGAGGATATACCGAGGTATTCTAAAGAGACAAGATACAAAGGGATGCTCAACAAAATTCAAGTGATGTGTAATAAAACAAATTAATATAGATTCATTTTCACAGATTAAAAAAAAGTTTGTATACTTTTAAATTGTATAAAGAAAAAAGAGCATGTACAGTAATTTTATTAAAGTGCCGAGATGATCTCTAGTTGCAATCCTTGCTTGCTTGACGATTTAGTTCTCCCCCAGCCTGGCCTGGTATGTGAGGCCCAGAAGCACACACACACAGCCTCGTCATCATGCAGCACATCCCACCCCCTGCATCACAGTCCCTCTCCCATCTGCAGCACAGTCCCTCCCCCCCATCTGCAGCACAGTCCCTCCCTCCCCCTGCAGCACAGTCCCTCCCCTGCAGCACAGTCCCTCCCCTGCAGCACAGTCCCTCCCTCCCCCTGCAGCACAGTCCCTCCCTCCCCCTGCAGCACAGTCCCTCCCTCCCCCTGCAGCACAGTCCCTCCCTCCCCCTGCAGCACAGTCCCTCCCTCCCCCTGCAGCACAGTTCCTCCCCCCCATCTGCAGCACAGTTCCTCCCCCCCATCTGCAGCACAGTTCCTCCCCCCCATCTGCAGCACAGTCCCTCCCCCCCATCTGCAGCACAGTCCCTCCCCCCCATCTGCAGCACAGTCCCTCCCCCCCATCTGCAGCACAGTCCCTCCCCCCCATCTGCAGCACAGTCCCTCCCCCCATCTGCAGCACAGTCCCTCCCCCCATCTGCAGCACAGTCCCTCCCCCCCATCTGCAGCACAGTCCCACCCCCCAATCTGCAGCACAGTCCCTCCCCTCCAGCACCATCCCTCCCCCCCCCAGCACCGTTGCACCAATAAGGTCATGCATCAGTGGTGTACTTTAAATGTGGTATTGAAGAGTTTGGTGGTAGTGAGGCGCCTCAGTGGTGTAGTGTTCTTATATTGTACTATAATTCTCATCCCCACATACCCTCTTCCTTCTCTTTTTTTTTTTTTTAGTCCATTCTTCCTGGTCTCTCCTTAACCCCTTAACTGCGTTGCCTCCAAATGTGACACCCCCGCAGTGCGCAGGAAATAAATTCTCTTGAAAAAATTCTTTTTTCTTTTTAAAGTGTCAAAAACCCTTCCCTGAGTATGGGTATGTAAAAAAAAATTCGAAATTGTACTTACTTTGGGTGCTATGGGGTCCGGAAGTTGGGGCGTGACGTCATCATTCCCCGTGCGCCCGTGGTGTAAGCTCTCAGAGGCGGTGGGGCGCTCGGGGCGGGGCGCGCGAGTTGCCGCGAATATATTTTTGTTCATTTATTGCGCACATTTCCCAATACATTTTCATTGTTTTTATGTGCCAATCCAATGTATAATGAACACGTACACTATAATATCGCAGTACAACATCCGTACTGTCCGTAGACACTGTGTTACGTGCATCACAAACAACTTCACTTATCCTACACAATTTCCAATGTATCATGCCAAATAAATTTATATTTACACTTTATATACACACTGTACAGTATCACACACTATATACACACACCATAAACACACTCAGTACTCCGCGAGTGTGTGATATGCTGCGAAACAGCCAACGGGGCAGAGTGGCACCTTGCACTCCACGCACCAGGTGCTGATACATCTTCGTTTCTGTTCTCTGCGGGTAGTGTTCCTGCATACTATACACGCACGTTTACCCTTCTCCCGTGATGCTGTGCCTGGCATATAATCGAGCATATGTACTCCGAAGTTCTCATTACCCCTCAATCTGTCTGGAGCTGCATGTGGCATTGTTGCTTGCACTCCGCGCGGTACAACAGAACCCTCCTTGCCATACTTTACTAGCAGCTGTGACACAACACCAGCACTGAATGTACGTATAGACGGTCTCCTGCCAGATTTTACTAAGTACATATTGAAGCAGTTGAGCACTGCAACATCCATCAGGTGGAAGAAGAACTTTTTAGTCCACTTCACAGACTTGCGCACGCACTCTACTCCACCAAGCATCATGTCACACTTATCGACGAGGCGCATGTTCACGTTATAGTCTATGACACAGTCTGGCTTATACACGGTGTTGCGTGTCTGAAAGTGGACTTTCCCACTGTCCAACATGGCACCGGTGTGAATCGTACTCAGCATATTCACCTCGCGTCTGTCCTTCCACCGCACTGACAGCGTATTGTCACACTTGCGCAGCTGGCACTCGCCCACGGCTATAGCTATACCGAACACTGGCATTTCCTTCCTATGGCTCTTCACAGTGCCACATACGCCGGTGTTGTGGGCAAGGAGGTATCTGGTCAATAAGGGGCTGGTGTAATAGTTGTCGGTGTACAGTACATGCCCCTTGTTCAGCAACGGTTCCATCAGGGTCTTTACAACACTGCCAGAGAACCCGTGTTCATCTTGAGCCGGTATGTCGACGTCTGTACCAGAATATAATATCATGTCCAAGACAATACCAGTCTCACAGTCGCATAGCACAAAAAACTTCAGTCCAAATCGGTGCCGCTTTGATGGAATGTACTGTTTGAATGCCAGTCGCCCCTTGAACAGTACAAGCGACTCGTCAATAACCACATTCTGTCCAGGTACAAAATAATCCCTGAACTTCCCTCTCATGTCACTGAACATCTTCCGTACTTTCCACAGTCTGTCGTGTCTGTCATCATTTGCATTATTCTCGAAATGCAGGCACCTGAGAATCAAGAGATACCTATCACGCGACATGTACCGGTTGAACACAGGCGATGGAACAAGGCTGTCTTTGCTCCAATATTCCTGGATGACAGCTTTCTCAGAGTGCTTCATCATCATGGTGAGTGCCAGAAACACGTACATTTCGTCGATTGTCGTGTCCTTCCATCGTGTGAGCCGTGAGGCAGGTAAAATGCCTTCGTCTATGAGGCTGTGAGCGAACCTGTTTGTCTCAGTCACAAGATGCGCCATGAATACATTGTCATAATATGCCTGAAAATATTCCATGTGTGCCATATCATCACCAGTATATGGGAATAATGGTGTAACACCAAAATCGCTATCATCAAATGTTGGTATTTGAGGGGCAAATGTGGTGCAATCCTCCCACACAAGTACACCAGGGGGTTTGGTGTTGGCGCCAACACCACGGCCAACACCACCACGAGCACCAAAACTACGGCTACGTCGTCCGCTGCTTCTGCTGGAGCTGCGTGAGGGTATGCTAGGCGCTGAGGCAGATTTACGTACTGTACACCTACCACGAATAAATGATGTTGAGGGGCCACTGTCGTTGTCCACATGCTGTGAGGCACGCTGCCGCCTGCAGCGGCGTGTTGCTGAGGTAGCAAAACCCCGCCTGGTAACACCACCACTGCTCGTACTCGGGTCGTCCACACTACTCGTATCGGAGCCAATGTCACTGAAGCCCGAGAAAGATTCGTCACATGTACTATCACTGAATAAACTACTAGCGTCTGGGGACATACATGATGGTGGTGATGATAACGGTGTTGACCCAGGGCGGCGAGGCAGGCCGGGCGAGGCACGAGTACCCCACACACTCGCCACATCTTCCAATTCTGTCTCTTCCTCACTCGTATCAGATCTCTGAGTTAGGTCTTTATCTGGATCATAGTCCAGGTCATCATCCAGAGCACCGTCATCATACAAAATATCGCGTATTTCCTCCTCAGAGAGTCGTTTTCCATGACCGCGGGTCACCGTGGAGCGGGAGCTCGTAGAGGATGCGTCAGACATGGTTGCTGCCGTGAAACTGAGGCTCCCCATGGCCGCAGGGCATGCTGGGATTTTTTTTTAAGATGGCGGACGATCACTGGGGCCCCCACCCACCCATACCATACCCGCGTCACCGCGCGCCAGTTTTGAATGGAACGTGAAAAATCAAAATACCTGGAGGCGCGTTGCGCAAACCAGACGCGAGCCTGCAGGCGCGTTGCGCAGTTTAAGGGTTAACCTCCCCCCCCCCCTGTTCTTGGTCATATTCACATTCTTCCTGGTCTTATTTTGTCCACATTCTTGTTGGTCCTATTTTATCCACATTCTTGTTGGTCTTTTTTCATCATTCTTGTCAAGTCACTCACACAGCCTATTGTTGGTGGATGGTTGCTACTGTGAGGGCGGTGAGGGTAGTTAATGGCTGCCCCCCCCCCCACACACACACACTCACACACTCTCACTAGTCCTGAATCCGGAGGCTGACGCACTCCACAGGCTGTGGTTCCTGCTGGCCAGCACAATACTGAGTTGGGGAAGGGGTTGTGTGGGGCCAGGCTGCAAGGGTGGTGTTGGGGGAGGGGTTGTGGACGACACCAATGGTGGGGGTGGTTCCTGGTGGACGACACCAGTGGTGGGGGTGGTTCCTGGTGGACGACACCAGTGGTGGGGGTGGTTCCTGGTGGACGACACCAGTGGTGGGGGTGGTTCCTGGTGGACGACACCAGTGGTGGGGGTGGTTCCTGGTGGACGACACCAGTGGTGGGGTGGTTCCTGGTGGACGACACCAGTGGTGGGGGTGGTTCCTGGTGGACGACACCAGTGGTGGGGGTGGTTCCTGGTGGACGACACCAATGGTGGGGGTGGTTCCTGGTGGACGACACCAGTGGTGGGGGTGGTTCCCGGTGGACGACACCAGTGGTGGGTGGAGGTTGTTGGTGGATGACTCCAGTGGTGGGGGTGGTTCCTGGTGGACGACACCAGTGGTGGGTGGAGGTTCTTGGTGGACGACACCAGTGGTGGGGGTGGTTCCTGATGGACGACACTAGTGGTGGGGGTGGTTCCTGGTGGACGACAGCAGTGGTGGGTGGTGGTTCCTGGTGGACGACACCAGTGGTGGGTGGAGGTTCCTGGTGGACGACACCAGTGGTGGGGGTGGTTCCTGGTGGACGACACCAGTGGTGGGGGTGGTTCCTGGTGGACGACACTAGAGGTGGGGGTGGTTCCTGGTGGACGACACCAGTGGTGGGGGTGGTTCCTGGTGGACGACACTAGAGGTGGGGGTGGTTCCTGGTGGACGACACCAGTCGTGGGGGTGGTTCCTGGTGGACGACACCAGTCGTGGGGGTGGTTCCTGGTGGACGACACCAGTGGTGGGTGGAGGTTGTTGGTGGATGACTCCAGTGGTGGGGGTGGTTCCCGGTGGACGACTCCAGTGGTGGGGGTGGTTCCCGGTGGAAGTCTCCAGTGGTGGGGGTGGTTCCCGGTGGACGACTCCAGTGGTGGGGGTGGCTCCCGGTGGACGACGCCAGTGGTGGCTCCCGGTGGTCGACGCCAGTGGTGGCTCCCGGTGGTCGACGCCAGTGGTGGCTCCCGGTGGTCGACGCCAGTGGTGGCTCCCGGTGGTCGACGCCAGTGGTGGCTCCCGGTGGTCGACGCCAGTGGTGGCTCCCGTTGGTCGACGCCAGTGGTGGCTCCCGTTGGTCGACGCCAGTGGTGGCTCCCGGTGGACGACGCCAGTGGTGGCTCCCCGTGGACGCCGCCAGTGGTGGCTCCCCGTGGACGACGCCAGTGGTGGCTCCCGGTGGACGACGCCAGTGGTGGCTCCCGGTGGACGACGCCAATGGTGGCTCCCGGTGGACGACGCCAGTGGTGGCTCCCGGTGGACGACGCCAGTGGTGATGGTGGTTGGGAAACTGGAAAAAATAAATGTAGACCTTGCAACCATTCAATGGGAGACGATCTTAAGCGACAAAACTCCCACACAGGGAATAGCTCAACTGACAGCTGAAGCATACAAGGTCTGCTTGAAGCACGTGCCTGTGAGGAGGGGCAGAAAGAGGACCACTCTAGAAAGAGAATGCAGACGACTGTACAGGAGAAGGAAAAAAAATAACAGAAATGCTTAGGCAGATGACTATCACAAGCAAGGAAAATAAACCTAAACAGGGAGATAGAAGAAATAGAACAAACGTTGAAGCGATCATACGAGGCTGAGGAAATGGAATTGGAACAGAAAGCTATACAAGAGATATAGAAAAATCCAAAATATTTTTTCACATATGCAAAATCAAAATAAAAAACCTCCCAGTATTGGACCTTAAATTACAACTGAAGGTACGTACACAAAGGACAACAAAGAAATTAGTGAAATTCTAAGAAGCTAGTATGAGGCTATGTTTAGCACACCAATAAAGAACATGAAAGTTGATGACCCAGACAGCTTCTTTATGAATGACATTCACGCTGCAGATAATATAACGGATATTAACACGAACTCGGAAAACTTTGAAAGAGAAATTGACAATATGGCCATGCACTCAGCTCCTGGGCCTGACTCATGGAATTCAATATTCATAAAGAAAAGAAATGTAAAGTACGAGTAGCACGAGCACTCAGCGTAATATGGAGAAAGAGCCTAGATACCAGCAGCAAGCAGCACTTAAATCTACAGATATAGCTCCTTTGCACAAGGCGGGGGGATGGGGGGGAAGTAAAGCCTTGGCAAAAAATTATAGGCCAGTTGCACTAACATCACACATAATAAAAGATTTTGAAAGAGTGATTAGGAATCAAATAATGAGTTACACAACCCAGGACAATATGGATTTAGAGAAGGAAGAGCCTGTCTCTCACAGTTACTTGACCACTATGACAAAATCACAGAAGTTCTAGAAGAAAAGCAAAATGCAGACTTTGCAAAGGCATTCAACAAATGTGATCATGGAGTAATTGCACACAAAATGAGGTCAATGGGAAACTGGTAAAGTAGGACGCTGGATACTCAATTTCCTGTCAAACAGAACACAAAGAGTAACAGTCAATCAAATAAAGTCCAAGCACAGTTAAAAGCTCTGTATCTCAAGGTACAATCCTTGCACCACTGCTGTTCCTTATTCTCATATCAAATATAGATAAAAATACAAGTCACGGCTTCGTGTCATCCTTTGCAGATGACACAAAAATCAGCATGAAAATTACCTCTGCGGAAGACATGGAAAAATTACAAGCAGATACTGTATCAACAAAGTTTTCGATTGGGCAGCAGAAAATAACGTTTAAATAACAGCGATAAATTCTAGGTACTCAGGTATGGCAAAAATGAGGACCTGAAACATAATACAGGGTACAAAACACAATCGAATCTGCCCATAATAGGTAAACAGCATGTCAAAGATTTGGGAATAATGTCCGACAATCTAACGTTTAGGGAGCATAACCAAGCAAATATTGCATCGGCCAGAAAAATGATAAGATGGACTACAAGAACTTTCAAATTCAGGGATCCAATCACGATGGTTGTACTCAAGTCACTGGTGGTGTCCTGTCTCGAGTACTGCTCAGTACTCACTTCCCCCCTTCAGAGCAGGAGAGATTGGTGAAATTGAGGGAATACAGAGAACATATACGGCATGCATAGAGACGATAAAGTACCTAAATTATTGGGATCGCCTCAAAGCTCTCCAAATGTACTCACTAGAAAGGAGACGAGAGACATACCAAATAATACACACATGGAAAATACTGGAAGGCCGGGTCCCTAATCTACACAGTAAAATAACGTACTGGAGTGAACGATATGGAAGAAAAAGCAGAATAGAACCAGTGAAGAGCAGGGGTGCCATAGGCACAATCAGAGAACACTATATAAACATCAGAGGTCCGCGGTTGTTCAACGTCCTCCCAGCGAGCATCGGAAATATTGCCGGAACAACCGTGGACATCTTTAAGAAAAAACTAGACTGTTTTCTGAAAGACGTTCCGGACCAACCGGCCTGTGGTGGGTATGTGGGCCTGCGGGCCGCTCCAAGCAACAGCCTGGTGGACCAAACTCTTTAAAAGTCAAGCTTGGCCTCGGGCCGGGCTTGGGGAGTAGAACTACTCCCAGAACCCCATCAACCAGGTATCGACCAGGTTCCTGGTGGACAACACCAGTGGTGGTGGTGGTTCCTGGTGGACGACACCGGTGGTGGGGGTAGTTCCTGGTGGACAACACCAGTGGTGGGTGGTGGTTCCTGGTGGACGACACCAGTGGTGGTTCCTGGTGGACAACACCAGTGGTGGTTCCTGGTGGACGACACCAGTGGTGGTTCCTGGTGGACGACACCAGTGGTGGGTGGTGGTTCCTAGTGGACAACACTAGTGGTGGGGGTGGTTCCTGGTGGACACCAGTGGTGGGTGGTGGTTCCTGGTGGACGACACCAGTGGTGGGTGGAGGTTCCTGGTGGACGACACTAGTGGTGGGTGGAGGTTCCTGGTGGACGACACCAGTGGTGGGTGGTGGTTCCTGGTGGACGACACCAGTGGTGGGGGTGGTTCCTGGTGGACGACACCAGTGGTGGGGGTGGTTCCCGGTGGACGACACCAGTGGTGGGGGTGGTTCCCGGTGGACGACACCAGTGGTGGGGGGTGGTTCCCGGTGGACGACACTAGTGGTGGGTGGAGGTTCCTGGTGGACGACACCAGTGGTGGGTGGTGGTTCCTGGTGGACGACACCAGTGGTGGGGGTGGTTCCTGGTGGACGACACCAGTGGTGGGGGTGGTTCCCGGTGGACGACACCAGTGGTGGGGGGTGGTTCCCGGTGGACGACACTAGTGGTGGGTGGAGGTTCCTGGTGGACGACACCAGTGGTGGGTGGTGGTTCCTGGTGGACGACACCAGTGGTGGGGGTGGTTCCTGGTGGACGACACCAGTGGTGGGGGTGGTTCCCGGTGGACGACACCAGTGGTGGGGGTGGTTCCCGGTGGACGACACCAGTGGTGGGGGGTGGTTCCCGGTGGACGACACCAGTGGTGGTTCCCGGTGGACGACACCAGTGGTGGTTCCCGGTGGACGACACCAGTGGTGGTTCCTGGTGGACGACACCAGTGGTGGTTCCTGGTGGACGACACCAGTGGTGGTTCCTGGTGGACGACACCAGTGGTGGTTCCTGGTGGACGACACCAGTGGTGGTTCCTGGTGGACGACACCAGTGGTGGTTCCTGGTGGACGACACCAGTGGTGGTTCCTGGTGGACGACACCAGTGGTGGTTCCTGGTGGACGACACCAGTGGTGGTTCCTGGTGGACGACACCAGTGGTGGTTCCTGGTGGACGACACCAGTGGTGGTTCCTGGTGGACGACACCAGTGGTGGTTCCTGGTGGACGACACCAGTGGTGGTTCCTGGTGGACGACACCAGTGGTGGTTCCTGGTGGACGACACCAGTGGTGGTTCCTGGTGGACGACACCAGTGGTGGTTCCTGGTGGACGACACCAGTGGTGGTTCCTGGTGGACGACACCAGTGGTGGTTCCTGGTGGACGACACCAGTGGTGGTTCCTGGTGGACGACACTAGTGGTGGGGGTGGTTCCTGGTGGACGACACCAGTGGTGGGGGTGGTTCCTGGTGGACGACACCAGTGGTGGGTGGAGGTTCCTGGTGGACGACACCGGTGGTGGGTGGAGGTTCCTGGTGGACGACACCGGTGGTGGGTGGAGGTTCCTGGTGGACGACACCGGTGGTGGGTGGTGGTTCCTGGTGGACGACACCGGTGGTGGGTGGAGGTTCCTGGTGGACGACACCGGTGGTGGGTGGTGGTTCCTGGTGGACGACACCGGTGGTGGGGGTGGTTCCTGGTGGACGACACCGGTGGTGGGGGTGGTTCCTGGTGGACGACACCGGTGGTGGGGGTGGTTCCTGGTGGACGACACCGGTGGTGGGGGTGGTTCCTGGTGGACGACACCGGTGGTGGGGGTGGTTCCTGGTGGACGACACCACCAGACTTTACTTTTTTTTTTTTTAGTAAAGAGGTTCTTCATGTTTCGCTGTATATGAATGTCTATAGATGAATACTGTGTAGCATTCATATGTACACACTCCGATGCTTCCACACATTTATTATTATTTATTGATTTATTCATACATACACATGTATATTTATATACTCGTGTGTATTTATATACACATACATTCTCGATTTTTTCGAATTATTGGGAGGAAGGATTTCTGGTCAGTATTTCATCTGGGAATTATGTACTGTTGGGTTGGGGTTTCATCTAGTAGATCAAGGCTCTTGGGCCACCAGCTGTGGGAGTGGGGCATCTCCTCTTGGGCCACCAGCTGTGGGAGCAGGGCGTCTCCTCTTGGTCCACCAGCTGTGGGAGCGGGACGTCTCCTCTTGGGCAACCAGCTGTGGGAGCGGGGCGTCTCATCTTGGGCCACCAGCTGTGGGAGCGGGGCGTCTCCTCTTGGGCCACCGGCTGTGGGAGCGGGGCGTCTCATCTTGGCCACCCGCTGTGGGAGTGGGGTGTCTCGTCTAGGAATAATCTTTCTAACATTGGGTCCTCTAACATTTCCATGGTGTTCCACACCCTGATGGCTTGGTGCTGTAGTCTGATGTTTAGTGGCTGTATGTTCAGGAGTTCATTGAGCTCCTGGATTGTCTGATTATATGCTGGATGGTGTTTTGCTGCTCTTCTTAGTGCCTTATTTTGCACTGCTTGAAGTTTTTGCATGTTAGTTTTCTTTAATGTGTGTGGTGGTACTGGGTACTACTCTAGATGCGGCGAACTAGAGCGTTGTATAGGTGGATCTGTATGTTTGTACTGAGGCTTCAGATTCTCCTCAGTTTTTCTAAGGCAGCTTTGGCTTTGTTTAGTTGGTAACTTAAAATAATTTGTATCCCTGATCTATTTATCATGAGTCCCAGTATTCTACCTACCTCTGCATATTGGATCGGGCAATTGTCAAGGATAATGGGGACTGGGTTTCTTTTAGCAATGTGTATTATGTAAAATTTTGTTTGTGCTAATTTTCCATAGCTTCTCAAAGTTGTTTGAGTTCAGTAGCTGACGACTCCAGTGGTGGGGGTTGTCGCCCTGCGCAGGTTCTGAAGCGCTTGCTCCCTGCATCATTGATGATAATTACGTACTTACATCATGGCCCCTCCCTCACCAGTCACGACCACAGCCCCCCCTCTCCCTTACCAGTCACGACCACAGCCCCCCCCTCTCCCTCACCAGTCACGACCACAGCCCCCCCCCTCTCCCTCACCAGTCACGACCACAGCCCCCCCCCTCTCCCTCACCAGTCACGACCACAGACCCCCCCCCCTTCCTCACCAGTCACGACCACAGCCCCTCCTCTCCCTCACCAGTCACGACCACAGCCCCTCCTCTCCCTCACCAGTCACGACCACAGGCCCCCCCCCTCTCCCTCACCAGTCACAACCACAGGCCCCCCCTCTCCCTCACCAGTCACGACCACAGACCCCCCCCTCTCCCTCACCAGTCACGACCACAGACACCCCCCCCCCTCTCCCTCACCAGTCACGACCAGTAACATGTTACCTGTTTAAGGAGGGCTTCAGGGGACAGGTCTGGTGTGATATCAACCCCGAGATCTTCCCCAAGTTCTCATTCTTGTAGGATTTGGTAGTGTAGCCTTGCTGTGCTTCACCCTCAGGTCAGTGTGGGTGGTGTAGTCTTGCTGTGCTTCACTCTCAGGTCAGTGTGGGTGGTGTAGTCTTGCTGTGCTTCACTCTCAGGTCAGTGTGGGTGGTGTAGTCTTGCTGTGCTTCACTCTCAGGTCAGTGTGGGTGGTGTACCCTTGCTGTGCTTCACTCTCAGGTCAGTGTGGGTGGTGTAGCCTTGCTGTGAAAGAGAAATTGACAATATGCCTATGCACTCAGCTCATGGGCCTGACTCATGGAATTTAGTATTCATAAAGAAATGTAAAGTACCAGTAGCGAGAGCACTCAGCGTAATATGGAGAAAGAGCCTAGATACAGGGGAGATACTAGCAGCACTTAAATCTGCAGATATAGCTCCGTTGCACAAGGGGGGGAGTAAAGCCTTGGCAAAAAATTATAGGCCAGTTGCACTAACGTCACACATAATAAAAGTTTTTGAAAGAGTGATTAAGAATCAAATTTCTAGTTTTATGGAAAATAATGAGTTACACAACCCAGGACAACATGGATTTAGAGCGGGAAGATCTTGTCTGTCACAGTTACTCAACCACTATGACAAAATCTCAGAAGCTCTAGAAGAAAAGCAAAATGCAGATGTAGTATACACAGACTTTGCAAAGGCATTCGACAAATGTGATCATGGAGTGATTGCACATAAAATTAGGTCAATGGGAATAACTGGTAAAGTAGTACGCTGGATACTCAATTTCCTGTCGAACAGAACACAAAGAGTAATCAATCAAGTAAATCAAGTCAATCAAGTAAATCAAGTCAATCAAGTAAAATAAAGTCCAAGCGCAGTTAAAAGCTGTGTACCTCAAGGTACAGTCCTTGCACCACTGCTGTTCCTAATTCTCATATCAGATAGATAAAAATACAAGTCACAGCTTCATGTCATCCTTTGCAGACGACAAAAAAATCAGCATGAAAATGACCTCTGCTGAAGACGGAAAAATTACAAGCGGATATCAACAAAGTTTTTGATTGGGCAGCAGAAAATAACATGATGTTTAACAGTGATAAATTCCAGGTACAGTACTCGGGTATGGCAAAAATGAGGACCTGAAATATAATACAGGGTACAAAACACAATCGAATCTGCCCATAATAGGTAAACAGCATGTCAAGGATTTAGGAATAATGTTGTCCGATGATCTAATGTTTAGGGAGCATAACCAAGCAAATATTGCATCAGCCAGAAAAATGATAGGATGGATTACGAGAACTTTCAAATCCAAGGATCCCATCACGATGGTTGTACTCTTCAAGTCACTTGTGTTGTCCCGTCTCGAGTACTGCTCAGTACTCGCTTCTTCCCTTCAGAGCAGGAGAGATTGCTGAAATAGAGGGAATTCAGAGAACATATACGGCATGCATAGATGCGATAAAGCACCTAAATTATTGAGATCGCCTCAAAGCTCTCCAAATGTACTCACTAGAAACGAGACGAGAGAGATACCAAATAATATACACATGGAAAATACTGGGAGGACAGGTCCCTAATCTACACAGCAAAATAACAACGTACTGGAGTGAACGATATGGAAGAAAAAGCAGAATAGAACCAGTGAAGAGCAGAGGTGCCATAGGCACAATCAGAGAACACTGTATAAACATCAGAGGTCCGTGGCTGTTCAACATCCTCCCAGCGACTATAAGAAATATGGCCGGAACAATCGTGGACATCTTCAAGAGAAAACTACACTGTTTTCTAAAAGACGTTCTTGACCAACCGGGCTGTGGTGGGTATGTGGGCCACTCCAAGCCTGGGGGACCAAACTGTAACAAGTCAAGCCTGGCCTCGGGCTGGGCTTGGGGAGTAGAACAACTCCCAGAACTCCAAGCAGGTATCAAACAAGTGTGCTTCACCCTCAGGTCAGTGTGGGTGGTGTACCCTTGCTGTGCTTCACCCTCAGGTCAGTGTGGGTGGTGTAGTCTTGCTGTGTTTCACCCTCAGGTCAGTGTGGGTGGTGTAGCCTTGCTGTGCTTCACCCTCAGGTCAGTGTGAGTGGTGTACCCTTGCTGTGCTTCACCCTCAGGTCAGTGTGGGTGGTGTAGCCTTGCTGTGTTTCACCCTCAGGTCAGTGTGGGTGGTGTAGCATTGCTGTGTGGCATAACTGGCAAGTATAAAAACCACTGTTTATTCATCACTTTGAATTAAAGTTCGTGACGTTATTGGTCACGACCTTTAAGTTTTGATTAGATATGGAAGAGGCTGTGCTGACCCACTGGAGATCTGAGCAGGTACATTCCTCACTTTCTTTTCCGAGTTATTACCCAAGGACCACCATTTTTGGTCTCGAGGTCTCATGGAGGCCTCTGCCTCTCCTGCCACCTACCTTGCTAAATATTCCACAGTTAATTATGTAAATCATCCTCTGAGCAGTTCTGGGAAGTTTGGAGAAGTCAAATGAAATTTAATTAATATTCTATTGTAAGTATACATGTTAAAATACTGAAGGATGCTTTACAGTAATGAGCAAATAGGTCACCCCTAAGCTGGTTGTGGGCAAGTAAGTGCCCAGCTGTCTGTTGCGGGTTATTATAAGCTTCTGCTAATAACTTCCACTCATCACTTACCCCTAAGCTGCTGTGGGCTATTTGGCCTTCGACACCCACAGGCGGAGAAAAAAAAAAATAGTCTTATAAAAGTGTTCATTTGTGTTCCCTGATCACGGGAAAAATATTAAAAAAAATCGTGAGTGGCATATTTTGGCCGCAATAGGGTGGGGAGTCTCGCAAAAAAGAGGCGTTGACAGAACAAGCGTCGGAGGTGGACTGCTTCGCCCCAGCTGTCAGGCGTGATTGCCACAAAGATATTACCTAATTATTTCAATGTTTGATTTTTTTCTTATTTTTTTCCAGGTATATTATTCAATAGTATGTAGTGTGGTATGTAATAAAATGTGTGAATCATCACTATACTCACTAATATGCACACCATAATTTTGATTCAATTATGTTCATAAAACAATAAACAATTAACAAATCCACAAGGGCCGTGACGAGGATTTGAACCTACATCAGAGATCATCCCACACATTGCCTTAATCGACTGAGCTGTGACATGGTCAAAAGAGTTGAATGAAGTGTGTAATGAAGTAAGGGTGAAGAGGTAGAATGGCCTATTGACATAGCTCAAGTGCATGGGGGAGTTGTGTAAAAACCATGGTTTGTGTCTTGAAGAGGCTGCAGGATCCAAGTAAGGGCAATAGAACTATTGGTTTCAACTCTTTCGATCATGTCGTAGCTCAGTCGATTAAGGCAGCGTCTGGGATGATCTTGGACGTAGGTTCGAATCCTCGTCACGGCCCTTGAGGATTTGTTCATTGATGCATCATGTTATTGTGATTTCTGTGTACTAAACAATTACTTTTGTGGTTATTATACTAAATACACAAATTATATATAAGTATCTGCATGTTTTGTTCACCATAATGAACCACTAAGTTGGTATGGTGAATCAAAAAGCAGCAAGAAGTGGCCGCCACACACCAGCCAGCCACTCGCTGCCACTCCCTTCCTCACCACTTAACTCGCTAACATTCTCCTCCCACCATACTGCTTTTGCTTTTATTCACTATATACAGACATTATATACAAGTATCTGCATGTTTTGTTCACCATAGCAAACCACTTAGCTGGTATAGTAAGTGCAGACAGCAACAGGTGGCCAAACGGATTCGGCAGACGATGCTACAGCCTTCCCACCCTCAACATTACTCCACCCACAGCACAGCATAAATTATCACAACAATCCTGCTATTATCAGAATCCTGGTCATTTTTATCAGGGTCTTCTGTAATACTATCATCGCTAAATAATACCAGTTACATATATTTTTTATATTTTTAGGCGATGCTGTGGTCACAAGCTTAACAGCAGTACTGAGAGTTCATGCTGCATGCACCAGCCTTGGTGGCTCACTCAGTACTGGGGCCCTCACACCTGGGAATGTTGCCCACGATTTTTTTTCTTTTAAATGGTGTCTGTTTACAAGAGCCCTGAGGAAGGTGATGTGAACCCCGTGTATCCACAGGCCGTTTAAATCTTGCGTAGTACTCCAACACGTCATATGACGTGATGTGCACTTTTGGGTAAGTTACTCAACACGTCATACATCGTGTTGTGCAGTTTAAGGGTTAACATGTTAGCAAAGTACACTTCTTCATAGCAGTAGAGCTGTCTTTGTGGGCGAATGGCCTTCCCAGTGATGTAGTTACCCGCTGGACACTATGGTGTTGACCCGCCGGATGGTACACATACAGCTCTAGACAGCATAGAAAAGCATGCATTTGGTAATGTTTTTGTTAGCCATAAGCGCCATGCAGCATTATGAAACATGCAGAGAAAATGTACGTAGACTTTTGTATATTATTGCATGGATAAGTGAACTGATTAGTTTTCTGGTAAGTACAATTAGTATTAATACTCACTAACCAAAAACTTGGAGTATACATATTTTTAATATATTTAAAACACTCCTCTGTTCTGTTTGGACTTAATCACTAGATTTGAATCCTTTTAATGTTGACATGCTCTGCTAACTAAATGGTCTAATTGAACAACCAGTTAATCATTACAGTATTCTCAAAGTGCATTGCACTCAAGGCCATTTGTACATATAGTTGGTAATGAACCAGGACTTAGTGTTGATGGCGTGTATTGTGTGGTAGAGCGTGAGTACCAGTGCCTGGGCCAGTGGGAGGAGGAGGGCCGTGTGTACGCCCTCACCTACCGCAGGGACATACGCACATACGAGTGCTTCGTGGGCATCATCAAGACCGGGGGCGTGGTCTTCATCAAGGAAGCTGGCGCCCGCTGCTCCAGGGGGATCCAGCCGGAAATCTTTGGCATGAAACTCCACAGAAAAGGTCAGTGTGTTGCGTAATTCAAATTCAAAAGCTTTATTCCTGAAGCAGGTGATGGGTCACAATAACATGGCTGAAGTATGTTGACCAATCCACACACTAGAAAATGAAGGGACGACGACGTTTCGGTCTGTCCTGGACCATTCAAGTCGATTGTCGCTTGACAATCGACTTGAATGGTCCAGGACGGACCGAAACGTCGTTGTCCCTTCATTTTCTAGTGTGTGGATTGGTCAACACTTTATTCCAGAATTTACCTGAGTTTTCTGTAGTGACCTCGATGGGGACAGGAAGCCAGCAGCTTGTGAAAGGTCCTCCATTTGTCCTGATGATTTATTGAGTTTGATCACAACCATTAACTTGGCATTTACAGCTATGGCGAGTAGGCTGTTCATAGGTTTATAACCCTATGGGTAAAAAAGCATAATTTTTTAGAAAATCCACAGGAGCTATGATGAGGATTTGAACCTATGCTCTGGGTATTCCCAGATGCACTCTTTTAAACTACTATGTAGGCGTTTACTGTGTCTGGGAATAACCAGTGCATAGGTTCAAATCCTCATCATGTTTCCTGTGGATTTTCTCATTGATATATCACAATAATGTGATTTCTCTTTGTAGTCTAGTTTGTCTTCCATTGTGGCTTGTTTAGGTTGACACTGATGTTCCTTGATTGTGTTATGTGGCCTTTTAACCACTGCACTGCTTTGCATAAAATATGACAAACCCGTGGTGCACCCAAAATAAATTTTCCCAGAAAACTATTTTCTCTTCTTATATTGTTGAAATGTAGTCTCTGATCAAGGGGAAAAAAAAATTGTATGTGACATACTTTAGCCGTGATGGAGCTCGGAAGTTGAGCAAATTATGGGCACTGAGTAGTGGAGCGCTCAAGGTCACTCAGCCCCTCCACCCCGTGGGGCGGCAGTTGCCGCGAATATAATGTTTCACAATTATTCTGATGTTTCTCATTTGTTTCTTCTGTTTTTTGCTGTTATATTATTCAAAAGTGTGTAATTTGTGAAATTTATATAGTTTGATGTGTGGAACATTGCTATGCTCAAAATTATGGGGCTCATATATGTGACATGTATATTATATCCTACGATCAATCAAACAGTGTTTTTGCTGTTATTACACTATATACACACACATTGTTTATACCTATCTACATACGTGTTTACCATAACGAACCACTAAGATGGTTTGGTGAGCCCAAAACAAGAAGAATGGCCATAACACAGCAGCCAGCAGACTGCTGGCCGACTCCCTCCCTCCTTCAAGACCCACTCACCAAAATTCTGCCTCCTATTATACTGTTATTGTTTTTATTATACTACACATGTCATATATAAGTATCTACATGTTTTGTTCACCATAACTGTACAACAAAACTGGTATGGTGAGTTCAGGCAATAAAAGAAAGGTCACCTCACAGCTGCCGGCTACCTCCCTCGCTGCTTCAAGGCCAGACGCACTATTTGTTATTTATTATATTGTTATATTAATTTAATTATTTATTTATTTTATAATATAATATAATTTATATTAGTTATATATTAATTATTATTTATTATAATAGTTATACTGTTATTTTAAATGTCATATTCCCAAGGGGCTACTCAATTTGGAGTTGGGACAGAAAAATTAGGAAAGGCGGTGGCATTGCTGTGCTGGTGAAAGAACACCTAAAGGTGAAGGAAATAATGACTGCTAATCCACAAGAAGTTGACATAATAGCACTAGAGATCTGTCATGAAGATGATAAACTAATGATCATAAATGCATATAATCCACCGCCAAGCAGCACATGGTCAGAGGAGGAGCTAGATAGTAAATGAGAAGGTCTTATAACAATAATAAGAGAGATTATAGCGAGTGCGGATAACGATAGATCATGACTGTTGATAGTCGGTGACTTCAACTTGAAATCCATAGACTGGGAAGCATATGAAACTAAAACAGAAGATTTTTGAACCTGTAGATTTGCAGACCTCATCCTGGAAACATTCTTGTATCAACACCTCGACCGGGCCGCGGGGACCCTAAGCCCCGGAAGCACCTCAAGGTAACCTCAAGGTAAGGTAACATGTTAAACAAGCTACGAGAATGAGGGAAGGGGACGTTCCCTCCATGCTAGATTTGATATTTACCAGGAAGGAGGAAGAGATATTTGACATTCAGTACCTTCCTCCATTGGGTAAAAGTGACCATGTCTTTTTGGGAATAAAGTATGCAATGCGTTATAATCTGGAAAAAAATAAGGAGATTGAAGCAGTTGAAAAAACCTGACTTCAGGAGAGGACATTATGGTGACCTTAAAATTTTTTTTGGTGAGTATAATTGGACAGACTTGTTGCTAGGCAAGGAAGTGAATGAGATGTATGTCAAGTTTTGTGAAATATATGATAAAGGCACAAAAAAATTTATACCAAAACAGATGCAGAACTAGGAAACATGATTGGTTCAATAGAAGTTGCGAGAGGCCAGAGACCAAAAGACACAAAAATGGAATCCATACAGGAAGAGGCCAAACCCCCCAAACATACCAGCGATACAAAGATGCGAGAAACTACACGGCAGTGAGGAGAGAGGCAAAAAGAAATTTTGAAAAAGGGATTGCAGACAAATGTAAAACAGAACCAGGCCTATTCTATAAATTCATAAACAACAAATTGCAGGTAAAGGAGGTTGAAAATGGGAAATATTCACAGAAAATGAAAAGGAAATGTGTGAAACACTAATTGAAAAGTTCCAAAGTGTGTTTGTACAAAATGAAAACTTTAGGGAACCAGACACAATAAGAATCTAAGAAAGAACAAAGCAGTTGGTCCAGATGGAGTTTCACCATGGGTTCTGAGAGAATGTGCACCTGAGCTCAGCATTCCACTTCAACTGATTTTTCAGGCATCCCTGTGTACAGGAGTTGTAGCTGATGTGTGGAAAAATGCTAACAGTTCCAATCTACAAAAGTGGAAGCAGGGAAGACCCCCTTAATTATAGACCTGTATCATTGACAAGTGTAATAGTCAAAATATTGGAAAAAATAATTAAAACTAAATGGGTAGAACACCTGGAGGAAAAGGATATAATATCAGACAGACAGTATGGTTTTCGATCTGGAAGATCCTGTGTAATGAACTTACTCAGTTTTTATGATCGAGCCACAGAGATTTTACAGGAAAGAGATGGTTGGGTTGACTGCATCTATCTGGACCTAAAAAAAGGCTTTTGACAGAGTTCCCCATAAGAGGTTGTTCTGGAAACTGGAACATATTGGAGGGGTGACAGGTAAGCTACTAACATGGATGAAAAATTTCCTAACTGACAGAAAAAGGAGGGCCATAATCAGAGGCAAAGTATCGGATTGGAGGAATGTCACGAGTGGAGTACCACAGGGTTCAGTTCTTGCACCGGTAATGTTCATTGTCTACATAAATGATCTACCAGTGGGAATACAGAATTACACGAACATGTTTGCTGATGATGCTAAGATAATAGGGAAGATAAGAAACCTAGATGATTGTCATGCCCTTCAAGAAGACCTGGACAAAATAAGTATATGGAGCAACACTTGGCAAATGGAATTTAATGTTAATAAATGCCATGTTATGGAATGTGGAATTGGAGAGCAGAGACCCCACACAACCTATAAATTATGTGAAATCTTTAAAGAATTCTGATAAAGAAAGGGATCTAGGGGTGGTTCTAGATAGAAAACTGTCACCTGAGGACCACATTAAGAACATTGTGCAAGGAGCCTATGCTATGCTTTCTAACCTCAGAATTGCTTTTAAATACATGGATGGAGAAATACTAAAGAAATTGTTCACAACTGTTATTAGACCAAAGCTGGAATATGCAGTGGTTGTATGGTGCTCGTATCTTAAGAAGCACATCAACAAACTGGAAAAGGTGCAAAGACATGCCACTAAGTGGCTCCCAGAACTGAAGGACAAGAGCTACTGACAAGACAGGACAAGAGCTTGGGCCGGGCACCAAGAGGACGACAGGACTACTCTCCCCTAGTAAGTCTCCAACCAAGTCAGAACCCGGAGCAACAGCTGGACCGGGGGAAGAGGTGCAGGTAACCCCACCTCGACCAGTCCTGCCGAAAAGCATTGACCTTGACGGGCTTGCAGTTGGGGAAGGGCGCCACATATACCGGGAGATGTCTCAACCATGCCAACGCAAAGAGGTCAACCTCCAGGTGCCCGTATGTCCGGCAGACCCAACTGAAGGAGTTGGCATCAACTGTTCTTTTCGTTGACAGGGGGGAATGAACCAGGACAGGCCATCTACCAGGACGTTGGACACTCCCTGGATATGAACTGCCCGCAGAGCTAAACCCCAAGAATCCAGCAAACGAATCACCCATAGTGACCAGCCCCAAAGAACTAAGGACCGCATCGAACCCCCTGTGGTTTAGACAATGAACCACTGGGAAGCAGTCCAAGTGGAGCCGAATGGTCGATCCACGAGAGATGCAAACCGTCTGAAGCGAAAGCCACACCACCGCGAACTCCCACACCGTGCTGAGGGAGTTAAAAATCTGCTACTCGTGTTATATCAGTTATATTTACAGGGGGTTTGGATATCATGCATAAAGAAATTGTCCGGATCGTCCACTTTCAAGCTGTTGATTGGAGTGCTAAACATGTCTTCATCCTGTTGCTACTGCTTTTTTTTTTTGCTTTTTTTAGGATTTCACTAATTTCTTTGTCATCCTTAGTGTATGAACCTTCACTTATACGAATAGGTCCAATACTGACAGTGGTTTTTGCTTTTGATTTAGCATGTGTGAAGAAATATTTTGGGTTTTTCTTTATTTCTTTAATTGCTTTCGATGATCTGGATAGTAGAAGGAGAGGACATAGTACTTCACCCAGCCAGGGTGAAGTGCCGAACTAACTATATCTCGGATGACAAACAGGTACAGAACCTGAGTGACAATGTACAGAACAGGAATGTGCTAAACATAGAAATAATCTCTCAACCCCCAGGAACGACGTCAGGAGTTTAAATTGTTTCTATACAAACGCCAGAAGCCTAGTAAATATATTTGACTCATTATAGTAAGGCTGAAAATCCCGACATCATTGCCATCAGTGAAATGTAGGGACAAGGACATAATAGAAGAGGACTTTCATATCCAAGAATATCACCCACCATTCAGAAAGGACAGAACAACAAGAGCAGTTGGGGTGATGCTGTATGTGAAAGAGGACCTGAATGCAACCAACAATGAGAAACTAAATGCCATGGGGTCCTCAGTCTGTATGGTGCAATATACTAGCTCAATATGGTAGCAAAATGACTGTGGGAGTATGCTACAGGGATAACAGCAGCAGATGATGTTGCTGATCTGGCAAAACTTTAAAAAGGGCATCACGGCATGTCTAGCTTTCCCCTTTTCTTTATCTTTTTAATTGGAACGGTGTCACCAAACTTAATGAACTGTTCCTTGCATGTTGATATCATGAGCAATTTTCATTTTGCATTTGGCTAGTGCATCCTTTACCTCAACTGGCATGACATGTAGTGCGATCCTCATTGGATGTCCAAGTAAAGAGTTCACCAGACAACTTGTCCAGTGTTCCATGCAGTGTTGCACAGTAGTTCCAAAGAGAAACATATGTGGCATGTTTCCAGGATCGTCTTTTGGCATGAGTACAGCTTACCGCTTTAATGAGTGGTTGCATGAATCTCTCGACCTCTCCATTTGCTTGAGATTGTAGTGGCATCACATTGAGTTGTTTGAATCCAATATGCTCAGCAAAGTTGATGAAATCTTGTCCACTGAATGTCGGTCCATTGTTAGTCTTGACAACTTCAGGCATGCCAAAATTTGAAAAGATCTTGTTGAGTTTTGGGATGACAACTTTGTAGATGTGGAAGTGGTGATTTTTACTTCTGGATAATATGAGTGATCTTCAAAGACTACCATCATGTACTCTTCAATTGGTAGCGGTCCGCAGAAGTCCATCCATACTTCCGTCCATGGTGCAGCAGGTAGTGGTGAAGGCTGTAGAGGTGTTGGTCTTGAAGTATCCATTGCAGCTTGGCAAGGGTCACAGGCATCGTGCATGTCCTTTGCTTGACAATCAATGCCAAAAAACCACACCTTTTCTCATCAAATAAAAATAAATAAAAATTTTTTATTCGGGTAAAAGTACATACATACAAGATGAGTTACAAACAGAATGTTGGATTTCTAGATAGCGCTAGTACATACAGTACTATGCCTAAAGCCACTAATATGCAGTGTTTTGGGCAAGGTGTGAGAAAAACACTTGGACTAAAACTTAAAATTAATTGAGATCAAAGCATAATTGAATTGAAAGAGAAAAAAGAATAATAATAATTGCATGATGGATGGAACAGCAGACATGGAAACAGAACGGCAGAAGTAATTTTGATTCCAAATGAGCACCACACCAGAAATAAATCTCTTTGATATCCCCAGTCAAACTAACTCCGTGCAAACACTCCATGCAAATAAAAAGAGCCAGTCTATGGAACTTACTCCATGATGAATTAATTGTCCAATCTATGCCCTATTCAAAAGTAAAACAAAAATGTACCTAATTTCATCCTCGGTTTCCTAAGTTGTGATTCAAACTCTCGCTGTATCTTGTGCTACCCACTTCCCAAATATTAGTACTAAAGACATTTTTTTACCAGTGTAATCACCTCTGTCAACTTATGTTGTAGTTATATTTTTATATAAAAACCTTGCTACAATGTACTATTTCATCTTACCTGATGTGTTAGATTAAGGACCTGCCCAAAATGCTGTGTGTGTTAGTGGCCTTGCAAGAATGTAAAAATACCAATCTTATGTAATCTCACCAAGCCATTGTACCTTCTTTTGAATAAATTATTATATTATTATTATTATTATAGTACAGTACAACCTCGATTCAACGTACTATATGGGACCGACCCCAGTTCGTTGGAGCGTTGGATTCATTGCAAGAGGTGACCTTCAGGAGGCGTTTGCATCAGTGTCTTTATTTTTCTTGTAGACAATAAAAATGCATTATCATATTATATACTGTACCTATATATTATTACTCTACTAACAAATACTGTGTTACATTTGTTATTTACCTTATTGTTGGAGTCAAGTCCATCTTGAAGTCTCATGGAGTTGTGAATGCTGTACAGTAAATACATACTGTAGTGTATTATGCCGTTAACACTGTGTTGAGTAGTTCTGCTGTATGTTGAGTACTACAATAAAGTTTATGAAAACTATTGTACACTAAAATTACTGCAACTTTAATTTTAACACTGTTTTGATTTGTCAAAAGGCTGGAGCGTTCATTCCGTGACTGCACAATCAAGGAACATCCGTGCACCATGTAGGCTCCAAATGCACTCATTGTGTTAGTGATGGCTGACTGGTGGGTGGATGGGCAGGCAGGGAAGGAGGCAGGCAGGGAAGGAGGCAGGCAGGGAAGGAGGCAGGCAGGGAAGGAGGCAGGCAGGGAAGGAGGCAGGCAGGGAAGGAGGCAGGCAGGCAGGGAGGGAGGGAGGCAGGCAGGGAAGGAGGCAGGCAGGCAGGGAGGGAGGGAGGCAGGGAGGGAGGGAGGGAGGCAGGCAGGCAGGGAGGGAGGGAGGGAGGGAGGGAGGGAGGGAGGGAGGGAGGGAGGCAGGCAGGGAGGGAGGGAGGCAGGCAGGGAGGGAGGCAGGCAGGCAGGCAGGGAGGGAGGCAGGCAGGGAGGGAGGGAGGCAGGCAGGGAGGGAGGGAGGGAGGCAGGCAGGCAGGTAGGCAGGGAGGGAGGGAGGGAGGCAGGCAGAGCTTGGGAGGGAGAGGCAGAGAGGCAGGCAGGCAGAGGCTGGGAGGGAGCCAGGGAGGGAGGCAGGCAGGCAGAGGCTGGGAGGGAGCCAGGGAGGGAGGCAGGCAGGCAGGCAGGCAGGCAGAGGCTGGGAGGCAGAGGCTGGGAGGCAGGCAGTCAGGCAGGCAGTCAGGCAGGCAGGCAGGCAGTCAGGCAGGCAGGCAGAGGCTTGGAGGGAGCCAGGGAGGAAGGCAGGCAGGCAGGCGGGCAGAGGCTGGGAGGGAGCCAGGGAGAGAGGCAGGCAGGCAGGCAGGCAGGCGGGCAGAGGCTGGGAGGGAGCCAGGGAGAGAGGCAGGCAGGCAGAGGCTGGGAGGGAGCCAGGCAGACAGAGGCTGGGAGGGAGGCAGGCAGGCAGAGGCTGGGAGGGAGCCAGGCAGGCAGAGGCTGGGAGGGAGGGAGGGAGGGAGGGAGGGAGGGAGGCAGGCAGAGGCTGGGAGGGAGCCAGGGAGGGAGGGAGGGAGGGAGGGAGGCAGGCAGGCAGGCAGGCAGGCAGGCAGGCAGGCAGGCAGAGGCTGGGAGGCAGGCAGGCAGGCAGGCAGGCAGGCAGAGGCTGGAAGGAAGGGAGGGAGGCAGGCAGGCAGGCAGAGGCTGGAAGGGAGGCAGGGAGGCAGGCTGGGAGGGAGGGAGGGAGGGAGGGAGGGAGGGGAGGCAGGCAGGCAGGCAGAGGCTGGGAGGGAGGCAGGCAGGCAGGCAGGCAGGCAGGCAGGCAGGCAGAGGCTGGCAGGGAGGGAGGCAGGGAGGGAGGCAGGGAGGGAGGCAGGGAGGGAGGCAGGGAGGGAGGCAGGGAGGGAGGCAGGGAGGGAGGCAGGGAGGGAGGCAGGCAGGCAGGCAGGCAGGCAGGCAGAGGCTGGGAGGGAGCCAGGGAAGGAGGTGATGGAGATGGATTGATGGAAGGATGGAGGGAGGGATGGAAGGATGGAGGGAGGGATGGAAGGATGGATGATTTGAGGGAGGTATGGAGGTTGAGTTGAGCAGTGTAATTACCTAAGTGTAATTACCTAAGTGTAGTTACAGGATGAGAGCTACGCTCGTGGTGTCCCGTCTTCCCAGCACTCTTTGTCATATAACGCTTTGAAACTACTGACGGTCTTGGCCTCCACCACCTTCTCACTTAACTTGTTCCAACCGTCTACCACTCTATTTGCGAAGGTGAATTTTCTTATATTTCTTCGGCATCTGTGTTTAGCTAGTTTAAATCTATGGCCTCTTGTTCTTGAAGTTCCAGGTCTCAGGAAGTCTTCCCTGTCGATTTTATCAATTCCTGTTACTATTTTGTACGTAGTGATCATATCACCTCTTTTTCTTCTGTCTTCTAGTTTTGGCATATTTAATGCTTCTAACCTCTCCTCGTAGCTCTTGCCCTTCAGTTCTGGGAGCCACTTAGTAGCATGTCTTTGCACCTTTTCCAGTTTGTTGATGTGCTTCTTAAGATATGGGCACCACACAACAGCTGCATATTCTAGCTTTGGCCTAACAAAAGTCATGAACAATTTCTTTAGTATATCGCCATCCATGTATTTAAATGCAATTCTGAAGTTAGAAAGCATAGCATAGGCTCCTTGCACAATATTCTTTATGTGGTCCTCAGGTGATAGTTTTCTATCTAGAACCACTCCTAGATCTCTTTCTTTATCAGAATTCTTTAAAGATTTCTCACATAATATATAGGTTGTGTGGGGTCTATGTTCTCCTATTCCACATTCCATAACATGACATTTATTAACATTAAATTCCATTTGCCAAGTGGTGCTCCATATACTTATTTTGTCCAGGTCTTCTTGAAGGGCATGACAGTCATCTAAATTTCTTATCCTTCCTATTATCTTAGCATCATCAGCAAACATGTTCATATAATTCTGTATACCAACTGGTAGATCATTTATGTACACAATAAACATCACTGGTGCAAGAACTGAACCCTGTGGTACTCCACTTGTGACATTTCTCCATTCTGATACATTGCCTCTGATTACTGCCCTCATTTTTCTATCAGTCAGAAAATTTTTCGTCCATGATAGAAGCTTACCTGTCACCCCTCCAATATTTTCCAGTTTCCAGAACAACCTCTTATGTGGAACTCTGTCGAAAGCCTTTTTTAGGTCCAGATAGATGCAGTCAACCCAACCATCTCTTTCCTGTAATATCTCTGTGGCTCGATCATAGAAACTGAGTAAATTCGATACACAGGATCTTCCAGATCGAAAACCATACTGTCTGTCTGATATTATATCATTTCTCTCTAGGTGTTCTACCCATTTAGTTTTGATTAGTTTTTCCAATACTTTCACTATTACACTTGTCAATGATACAGGTCTATAATTGAGGGGGTCTTCCCTGCTGCCACTTTTGTAGATTGGAACTATGTTAGCCTGTTTCCACCCGTCTGCTACGATTCCTGTACACAGGGATGCCTGAAAGATCAGGTGAAGTGGAATGCTGAGCTCAGATGCACATTCTCTCAGAACCCATGGTGAAACGCCATCTGGGCCAGCTGCTTTGTTCTTACCGAGCTCCTTGAGCATTTTTTCCACTTCGTCTCTAGCCACCTCTATGTGTTCTATGTTGTTCTCTGGAATTCTTTTTGTATCTGGTTCCCTAAAGATTTCATTTTGTACAAACACACTTTGGAACTTTTCGTTTAGTGTTTCACACATTTCCTTTTCATCTTCCGTGAATCTATTTCCCATTTTCAACCTCTGAATATTATCCTTTACCTGCAATTTGTTGTTTATGAATTTATAGAATAGACCTGGTTCTGTTTTACATTTGTCCGCAATCCCTTTTTCAAAATTTCTTTCTGCCTCTCTCCTCACTGCCGTGTAGTTGTTTCTCGCATCTTTGTATCGCTGGTATGTTTGGGGGTTCGGCCTCTTCCTGTATTGATTCCATTTTTGTGTCTTTCGGTCTCTAGCCCTCTCGCAATTTCTATTGAACCAATCCTGTTTCCTAGTTCTGCATCTCTGTTTTGGTATAAATTTTTTTGTGCCTTTATCATATATTTCACAAAACTTGCCATACATCTCATTCACTTCCTTGCCTAGCATCAAGTCTGTCCAATTATACTCACTAAAAAAATTTCTAAGGTCACCATAATGTCCTCTCCTGAAGTCTGGTTTTTCAACTGCTTCAACCTCCTTATTTTCTTCCAGCTTATAACGCATTGCATACTTTATTCCCAAAAAGACATGGTCACTTTTACCCAAGGGAGGAAGGTACTGAATGTCAAATATCTCTTCCTCCTTCCTGGTAAATATCAAATCTAGCATGGAGGGAACGTCCCCTTCCCTCATCCTCGTAGCTTGTTTAACATGTTGATACAAGAATGTTTCCAGGATGAGGTCTACAAATTTACAGGTCCAAAAATCTTCTGTTTTAGCTTCATATGCTTCCCAGTCTATGGATTTCAAGTTGAAGTCACCGACTATCAACAGTCGTGATCTATCGTTATCCGCTCTCGCTATAATCTCTCTCATTATTGTTATAAGACCTTCACGTTTACTATCTAGCTCCTCCTTTGACCATGTGCTGCTTGGCGGTGGACTATATGCATTTATCATCATTAGTTTATCATCCTCATAGCAGATCTCTAGTGCTATTATGTCAACTTCTTGTGGATTGGCAGTCATTATTTCCTTCACCTTTAGGTGTTCTTTTACCAGCACAGCAACGCCACCGCCTTTCCTAATTTTTCTGTCCCGTCTCCAAATTGAGTAGCCCCTTGGGAATATGACCTCATTTAAAATTACATCTTCAAGTTTTGTCTCCGTGAGTGCAACAATGTCTGGTGTCTGCAGCTGTATTACATCACTTAACTCCAGTATCTTCGATCTCACTCCATCTATGTTGGTGTATGCAATCTTCAGGAACTTGTTCCCCCTCTCCTTATTCTTCACTCCCCCTCTCTCTATTGATTTTGTTGGTTTGCCTTTATGTACCACTTTACTGGTTTGCCTACCCCTATCACTTTGTAGAAAAAAGAATTTATTTCTTCTTCATTCCTGCTCTCATTTAAATGTTTTGCCTCGGCGAGGTTCAGTTTCAGCTTCTCTCTATCTTCTTTTGAAAGATCTCGTCTTAACGACCACCCTTTCCCATCCTCATCCCTTTGCAATTTTCTAGCATTCCTTAGTACTTCTTCCATCTGTTTGGCACCGTTTAGGGTGATCCTCAAAGGTCGATCTTTCCCTTTTACGTACCTGCCTATTCTCCTGTAGTCGCACACATTCTCTCTGTTTGTAAGACCTTCCACGAGGCCAACAATTTTATCTACTACTTTAGCTTCTTCTACAGCTCATTCTGACCTAGATGTTATCGCCTTTTCTTTGCAGCCAAAAATGATCAGGGACTTACTCCGATCAACTGTGTTTTGCACCAACTTCGGGTTAGATGCCAATTCTTTCCTCACTTCTAGCCTAATGTTTGTTTTATCTTGGTTGCTGCAGTGTTTGACTTCCTTTACTGCTTCTTCTATTTTTTCCTTCTCCTTGGCCACTTGTGCATAAGTGAGTTGCATATCTTTCTTGCACTGTTCTATTCCCTGTGTAACTTCCTCCATCTGTGCTGACAAAAGCTGTTTCTCCTGTTGAATTTCCTTGCCTAACCTATTGTAGTCATTTATGTTTAAATTTACTTTAACTTCTTCCAAAGCTATTTTTAAGAGTTTATTTTCTTCTTCCATGGCTTTGCAATTTGTTTCCAATTGATTCTTATCCTTGCGCAAGTCTTTCACTAAACCCTCAAGACATAAAACTTTGCTATTCAAATGGTCATTACTTTCTTTCAATTTACTAATTATTTCTACATGAGAGTTCACTATAGTATCTAAATTTACCAACTTGTTATGTAGACTACTAATATCAATGCTTTCTTCATTGAATCCCTCAAAATCAAGCTCTGTTTTGTTTTTCCCCTTGCCAGTGGCCATCTTGAATGTTCTTCTCTGCACTGTAAACACTAGGGCAACTTTTTCTCATCCGATTTTTCACTTCCCTTAGCACTTTCCTGTTATCTCACCTATTTTTCAAGAGCACTATACCTTTATGTTCTCTGGGACACCACTCACTACCATCAACCTGTACTACAATACTTAGGATTATTGAAATATGCTGGAGCTCCTCTGCTGCAAGTGTTGACCCTAGGGGTGTCACCTTTTGAATTAGTGTGTGTGTGTGTGTGTGTGTGTGTGTGTGTGTGTGTGTGTGTGTGTGTGTGTGTGTGTGTGTGTGTGTGTGTGTGTGTGTACTCACCTAGTTGTACTCACCTAGTTGTGTTTGCGGGGGTTGAGCTCTGGCTCTTTGGTCCCGCCTCTCAACCGTCAATCAACAGGTGTACAGATTCCTGAGCCTATCGGGCTCTGTCATATCTACACTTGAAACTGTGTATGGAGTGAGCCTCCACCACATCACCCCCTAATGCATTCCATTTGTCAACCACTCTGACACTAAAAAAGTTCTTTCTAATATCTCTGTGGCTCATTTGGGCACTCAGTTTCCACCTGTGTCCCCTTGTGCGTGTTCCCCTTGTGTTAAATAGACTGTCTTTATCTACCCTATCAATCCCCTTCAGAATCTTGAATGTGGTGATCATGTCCCCCCTAACTCTTCTGTCTTCCAGCGAAGTGAGGTTTAATTCCCGTAGTCTCTCCTCGTAGCTCATACCTCTCAGCTCGGGTACTAGTCTGGTGGCAAACCTTTGAACCTTTTCCAGTTTAGTCTTATCCTTGACTAGATATGGACTCCATGCTGGGGCTGCATACTCCAGGATTGGCCTGACATATGTGTGTGTGTAATTACCTAAGTGTAGTTACAGGATGAGAGCTACGCTCGTGGTGTCCCGTCTTCCCAGCACTCGTTGTCATATAACGCTTTGAAACTACTGACGGTCTTGGCCTCCACCACCTTCTCACTTAACTTGTTCCAACCGTCTACCACTCTATTTGCGAAGGTGAATTTTCTTATATTTCTTCGGCATCTGTGTTTAGCTAGTTTAAATCTATGACCTTGTTCTTGAAGTGCCAGGTCTCAGGAAGTCTTCCCTGTCGATTTTATCAATTCCTGTTACTATTTTGTACGTAGTGATCATATCACCTCTTTTTCTTCTGTCTTCTAGTTTTGGCATAATTAATGCTTCTAACCTCTCCTCGTAGCTCTTGCCCTTCAGTTCTGGGAGCCACTTAGTAGCATGTCTTTGCACCTTTTCCAGTTTGTTGATGTGCTTCTTAAGATATGGGCACCACACAACTGCTGCATATTCTAGCTTTGGCCTAACAAAAGTCATGAACAATTTCTTTAGTATATCGCCATCCATGTATTTAAATGCAATTCTAAAGTTAGAAAGCATAGCATAGGCTCCTTGCACAATATTCTTTATGTGGTCCTCAGGTGATAGTTTTCTATCTAGAACCACTCCTAGATCTCTTTCTTTATCAGAATTCTTTAAAGATTTCTCACATAATATATAGGTTGTGTGGGGTCTATGTTCTCCTATTCCACATTCCATAACATGACATTTATTTACATTAAATTCCATTTGCCAAGTGGTGCTCCATATACTTATTTTGTCCAGGTCTTCTTGAAGGGCATGACAGTCATCTAAATTTCTTATCCTTCCTATTATCTTAGCATCATCAGCAAACATGTTCATATAATTCTGTATACCAACTGGTAGATCATTTATGTAGACAATAAACATCACTGGTGCAAGAACTGAACCCTGTGGTACTCCACTTGTGACATTTCTCCATTCCGATACATTGCCTCTGATTACTGCCCTCATTTTTCTATCAGTCAGAAAATTTATCATCCATGTTAGAAGCTTACCTGTCACCCCTCCAATATTTTCCAGTTTCCAGAACAACCTCTTATGTGGAACTCTGTCGAAAGCCTTTTTTAGGTCCAGATAGATGCAGTCAACCCAACCATCTCTTTCCTGTAATATCTCTGTGGCTCGATCATAGAAACTGAGTAAATTCGATACACAGGATCTTCCAGATCGAAAACCATACTGTCTGTCTGATATTATATCATTTCTCTCCAGGTGTTCTACCCATTTAGTTTTGATTAGCTTTTCCAATACTTTCACTATTACACTTGTCAATGATACAGGTCTATAATTGAGGGGGTCTTCCCTGCTGCCACTTTTGTAGATTGGAACTATGTTAGCCTGTTTCCACACGTCTGCTACGATTCCTGTACACAGGGATGCCTGAAAGATCAGGTGAAGTGGAATGCTGAGCTCAGATGCACATTCTCTCAGAACCCATGGTGAAATGCCATCTGGGCCAGCTGCTTTGTTCTTCCCGGGCTCCTTTAGCATATTTTCCACTTCATCTCTAGACACCTCTATCCGCTCTATGTTGTTCTCTGGAATTCTTATTGTGTCTGGTTCTCTGAAGATTTCATTTTGTACAAACACACTTTGGAACTTTTCATTTAATGTTTCACACATTTCCTTTTCATTTTCCGTGAATCTGTTTCCCATTTTCAACCTCTGGATATTATCCTTTACCTGCAATTTGTTGTTTATGAATTTGTAGAATAGGCCCGGTTCTGTTTTACATTTATCTGCTATCCCTTTTTCAAAATTTCTTTCTGCCTCTCTCCTTGCTGCTGTATAGTTGTTTCTCGCATCTTTGTATCGCTGGTATGTTTGGGGGTTTGGCCTCTTCCTATACTGATTCCATTTTTGTGTCTTTTGGTCTCTTGCCCTCTCACAATTTCTGTCGAACCAATCCTGTTTTCTGGCCCTGCATCTCTGTTTTGGTATGAATGTTTGTGTGCCTTCCTCGTATAGTTTTAAAAATTTGGCATACATTTCATTTACTTCCCTGCCTAGCAACAATTCTGTCCAATTACACTCATTAAAAAAATTTGCGAAGTTCCCCATAGTTGCCTCTCCTTAAATCGAGTTTATCAACTGTTTCAATGTCCCCATTTTCTTCTAGATGATATCTTAAAGCATATTTAATGTCTAACAGGACGTGATCACTCTTTCCCAAGGGAGGAAGGTACTGGATGTCAAAAATCTCTTCTTCTTTCCTGGTGAATACTAGATCCAGTACTGACGGTATATCTCCTTCCCTCATTCTTGTGGCTTGCTTTATGTGTTGATACAAGAATGTCTCCAGAATGAGGTTCACAAATCTGCATGTCCAAAAGTCCTCCGTTCTTGCTTCATAGGCTTCCCAGTCTATTGCTCTAAAGTTGAAGTCCCCCAGTATCAACAGTCGTGATTTATCTTTATCTGCTTGTACAATAATATCTCTCATGACCATTATGAGGCCCTCTCGTTTGTCATCCAGTTCTTCCTTTGTCCATGTGTTGCTTGCTGGTGGGCTGTAAGTATTTACAATTATCAGCTTATCATCCTGATTCCAGACCTGCAATGCCATTATGTCAATATCTCGAGGGTTTTCAAATATTAACTCTTTTACCTTCAGGTGTTTTTTCACCAGTACAGCCACTCCTCCTCCCTTCCTAGTTTTCCTGTCACGTCTCCAAACTGAGTAGCCTCTTGGGAATATGACTTCATTTATTATATTTCCTTCAAGTTTTGTCTCTGATAATGCAACAATATCTGGGACCCTAAGCTGGATTATATCTTGCAACTCCAAAGTTTTTGACCTCACTCCATCTATGTTGGTATATACAATTTTCAGGAACATGTTCCCTTTTCCTTTGCTCTTTACTCCCCCTTCCACTACTGATCTTGTTGCTTTGTTTTTATGTACCATTTCACAAGCTTTCCAGTCCCTGTCACTTTGTAAAAAAAAGAATTTCTGTCTTCTTCATTTCTATCCCCATTTAGACGTTTTGCCTCAATTAGGTTCATTTTCAGCTTTTCTCTGTCTTCCTTGGAGAGGTCTTGTCTTATTGACCAAAATTTGCCAACCTCATCACTCTGCAGTTTCCTGGCATTTCTTAGCACTTCCATCATGTTTTTCACTCCATTAAACGTCACCCTTAAGGGGCGGTTCTTTTCTTTCTCATATTTTCCTATTCTTCTAAAATCACTGACATTTTCCTTTGAGCCTTCTTTTAAACCTACTATTTTCTCTATGATTTTCATCTCTTCTGCCGCTCGGTCCACCCTAGATGAAATTTCCTTCTCTAAACATCCAAAAATGATTATGGACCTGTGTGTGTAATTACCTAAGTGTAGTTACAGGATGAGAGCTACGCTCGTGGTGTCCCGTCTTCCCAGCACTCTTTGTCATATAACGCTTTGAAACTACTGACGGTCTTGGCCTCCACCACCACCTCACTTAACTTGTTCCAACCGTCTACCACTCTATTTGCGAAGGTGAATTTTCTTATATTTCTTCGGCATCTGTGTTTAGCTAGTTTAAATCTATGACCTCTTGTTCTTGAAATTCCAGGTCTCAGGAAGTCTTCCCTGTCGATTTTATCAATTCCTGTTACTATTTTGTATGTAGTGATCATATCACCTCTTTTTCTTCTGTCTTCTAGTTTTGGCATATTTAATGCTTCTAACCTCTCCTCGTAGCTCTTGCCCTTCAGTTCTGGGAGCCACTTAGTAGCATGTCTTTGCACCTTTTCCAGTTTGTTGATGTGCTTCTTAAGATATGGGCACCACACAACAGCTGCATATTCTAGCTTTGGCCTAACAAAAGTCATGAACAATTTCTTTAGTATATCGCCATCCATGTATTTAAATGCAATTCTGAAGTTAGAAAGCATAGCATAGGCTCCTTGCATAATATTCTTTATGTGGTCCTCAGGTGATAGTTTTCTATCTAGAACCACTCCTAGATCTCTTTCTTTATCAGAATTCTTTAAAGATTTCTCACATAATATATAGGTTGTGTGGGGTCTATGTTCTCCTATTCCACATTCCATAACATGACATTTATTAACATTAAATTCCATTTGCCAAGTGGTGCTCCATATACTTATTTTGTCCAGGTCTTTTTGAAGGGCATGACAGTCATCTAAATTTCTTATCCTTCCTATTATCTTAGCATCATCAGCAAACATGTTCATATAATTCTGTATACCAACTGGTAGATCATTTATGTACACAATAAACATCACTGGTGCAAGAACTGAACCCTGTGGTACTCCACTTGTGACATTTCTCCATTCTGATACATTGCCTCTGATTACTGCCCTCATTTTTCTATCAGTCAGAAAATTTTTCATCCATGATAGAAGCTTACCTGTCACCCCTCCAATATTTTCCAGTTTCCAGAACAACCTCTTATGTGGAACTCTGTCGAAAGCCTTTTTTAGGTCCAGATAGATGCAGTCAACCCAACCATCTCTTTCCTGTAATATCTCTGTGGCTCGATCATAGAAACTGAGTAAATTCGATACACAGGATCTTCCAGATCGAAAACCATACTGTCTGTCTGATATTATATCATTTCTCTCTAGGTGTTCTACCCATTTAGTTTTGATTAGTTTTTCCAATACTTTCACTATTACACTTGTCAATGATACAGGTCTATAATTGAGGGGGTCTTCCCTGCTGCCACTTTTGTAGATTGGAACTATGTTAGCCTGTTTCCACCCGTCTGCTACGATTCCTGTACACAGGGATGCCTGAAAGATCAGGTGAAGTGGAATGCTGAGCTCAGATGCACATTCTCTCAGAACCCATGGTGAAACGCCATCTGGGCCAGCTGCTTTGTTCTTACCGAGCTCCTTGAGCATTTTTTCCACTTCGTCTCTAGACACCTCTATGTGTTCTATGTTGTTCTCTGGAATTCTTATTGTATCTGGTTCCCTAAAGATTTCATTTTGTACAAACACACTTTGGAACTTTTCGTTTAGTGTTTCACACATTTCCTTTTCATCTTCCGTGAATCTATTTCCCATTTTCAACCTCTGAATATTATCCTTTACCTGCAATTTGTTGTTTATGAATTTATAGAATAGACCTGGTTCTGTTTTACATTTGTCCGCAATCCCTTTTTCAAAATTTCTTTCTGCCTCTCTCCTCACTGCCGTGTAGTTGTTTCTCGCATCTTTGTATCGCTGGTATGTTTGGGGGTTCGGCCTCTTCCTGTATCGATTCCATTTTTGTGTCTTTCGGTCTCTAGCCCTCTCGCAATTTCTATTGAACCAATCCTGTTTCCTAGTTCTGCTTCTCTGTTTTGGTATAAATTTTTTTGTGCCTTTATCATATATTTCACAAAACTTGCCATACATCTCATTCACTTCCTTGCCTAGCATCAAGTCTGTCCAATTATACTCACTAAAAAAATTTCTAAGGTCACCATAATGTCCTCTCCTGAAGTCTGGTTTTTCAACTGCTTCAACCTCCTTATTTTCTTCCAGCTTATAATGCATTGCATACTTTATTCCCAAAAAGACATGGTCACTTTTACCCAAGGGAGGAAGGTACTGAATGTCAAATATCTCTTCCTCCTTCCTGGTAAATATCAAATCTAGCATGGAGGGAACGTCCCCTTCCCTCATCCTCGTAGCTTGTTTAACATGTTGATACAAGAATGTTTCCAGGATGAGGTCTACAAATTTACAGGTCCAAAAATCTTCTGTTTTAGCTTCATATGCTTCCCAGTCTATGGATTTCAAGTTGAAGTCACCGACTATCAACAGTCGTGATCTATCGTTATCCGCTCTCGCTATAATCTCTCTCATTATTGTTATAAGACCTTCACGTTTACTATCTAGCTCCTCCTTTGACCATGTGCTGCTTGGCGGTGGACTATATGCATTTATCATCATTAGTTTATCATCCTCATAGCAGATCTCTAGTGCTATTATGTCAACTTCTTGTGGATTGGCAGTCATTATTTCCTTCACCTTTAGGTGTTCTTTTACCAGCACAGCAACGCCACCGCCTTTCCTAATTTTTCTGTCCCGTCTCCAAATTGAGTAGCCCCTTGGGAATATGACCTCATTTAAAATTACATCTTCAAGTTTTGTCTCCGTGAGTGCAACAATGTCTGGTGTCTGCAGCTGTATTACATCACTTAACTCCAGTATCTTCGATCTCACTCCATCTATGTTGGTGTATGCAATCTTCAGGAACTTGTTCCCCCTCTCCTTATTCTTCACTCCCCCTCTCTCTATTGATTTTGTTGGTTTGCCTTTATGTACCACTTTACTGTGTGTGTGTGTGTGTGTGTGTGTGTGTGTGGATGGGCTGTAGGGGTGGGGTGGTGTCAGTGGTGGTGAAGGGACCGCCTCACTGATAACCCTAACTCGTTGACCCAGTTAACATTTTTTTTAACTTGGTTTGTTTCTTCAATTCTGGATGGATGGAGGGAGAAAGGGGATGGATGGAGAGAGGGAGGGAGGGGGGGGAGAGAGGGATGAAATACGCATGGTGCTGTGTGTACAGGGATTAGACCCGTCCACTCACTCACGCTAGCAGGGTTGCCAGATCCAAATTGCTGAAAGCAGCGAGCTGACCGTCTAATAAGAGTAGCCCAATTTTTTGTTTAGTGACTAATACGGGTTTCAAAGTAATATATTATGATATATAGAGTACATAAAACGGTTTTAATTGTTTTGTTAATATTATCTCTGCTTATATATATTTAATCTATATGATAATAGGATAACTTATCAATATTTACTGTATGAAGCCTAATGGGTGTGGAGTCCTTCCACGTCTTTACAGTTGAAGATTATCAAGATCTTGATCTGCATCCACAACCTCATTCTTGTATATTGCAGACTCATATTTAAGCATTGACATGAGTGGTTCAAATGACGAGCAACAGTTACATATTCTTCAAGATATGTTTTAATTCTCAAGATTGATGTCAAAAGCTCAAGTCCCATTCGATTTCTCAGTTTAGTTTTCACAGACGTTCCTCTCGAAAATACCCGTTCAACCAGGGCATTACTGATTTGCAAACTGTATATTTTCAAGGCAAACTGGGCGAGGTCAATCAGTATAGGATCGCCAGCAGCGTTCTTGACAGTTATTGTCTTGGTCTAAAATGACGATTCAGAAGTTGGAATTTGTCCCTCACAAATGTTGGATCAGTCAGTGGTTAACAGTAGGCGCCACTGACTTTCAATTTCACTAAGCTGAGATTAGGTCAGCTAATACTAATGGAAGTTCTGAAAATGGTGTCCATGTGTGGCTAAGGCATATGACAGATGACAGATTTTTCACCTTTTTTAAAGTTTCAACGTTACTAAGAATACGAGAAAGAAGCTATTTGCAAGCTTTCACTAAAAAATATCGCATCTTTCTTGAATATTTTGAAACTTTTCCTGGGTTATAAAATTGTTTTGTCTGTTAGTGGCCCGAAGTGTTGAAATTTCGTACTAAAGTCAACTTTCTCCAGGGGCAGATACATAGAATTGTAGTTTAAATTAACATGAAGCTTTGCATGATGAGGATGCATGATTCTTCTGCGTATTCCAAGAGTGAAGTTTTCTAAGACAGTGTGAAGGCTACACTGATCTGCTTCATCTTTTTGATAGTCATTTCATCCTTTCAAAATCATTTAGGATTGGTTTGAGACATGTGAAATATAGCTTATTGGAGGGATCAGCATACATTGAAAATAGTTGCCTTGCAACATATTTATCACAAGAGGAAAAAAGCTATTTGGTAATGAGTTGTTAGAGAATCCCACTGATCTAACAGCCGCTTTACACTACCGCTCCTTGCCAACCATCGTCTTCCTGACAAAGGTATTAACTGTAGGGGATCTTTCCCGTCATTTATCAATCTGGAAATTTCTAGATAACTTTCTCCCCTTAATGAAGATCTGATTAACCAGGTGTAGCTTTTGGGATGAAGTATTAATGACAATTAAGGTTGGGAAATCTATGGCCCCTGGGGAGGATTACCTTGCCTTGCGGTTACTTTTTCTTTCGAAGGTTCCTAGGATCAATGTCCCCAGGGGGCCGGTCTGGGACCAGGCCTCCTGGGGTAAGTGGTCTAGGCAGTCAGGCTGTTGGACGTGGCTGTGATTTGTACACAGTATATTATTAAAGCATACATAATCATCGAGTTTTTTAATATTAATAGCCCAAAGTAGCCCAATTTCCTTTTAAACTAGCCCAAAAAGTCGCAAGTAGCGAAATTAAAAATTTGGGAGCGCGGGGCTCTCAAAAGTAGCCCAATTCGCTACTTGTAGCCCAATCTGGCAACCCTGCACGCTAGAGTTGTTCCAATAACATACAGTAATTTCTCAAATAGCAGATGTCTATCATATTACAGTATATTTTCGGTTTTATTTAGTTTAGTTTAATTAGGATAATAAAAAGCTATTAAAACACTGGTTTTAGAAATTATTTATTAATATGAAACTTTCAAAAGTCATGGGTCACTGAACTATGACGACACACAGACGAAAGTGAGTGAAACCTCACTGTAAAGTGAGGTTTACAGTACAGTACAGTATTCTCTTATCTGTCCACCCTCACTCATCTTGTTTCATCACAGAAAATGTCAATAAGGAGATTTTACCACATGTAGCTAGGTAATCACGCTTCATCCTTTAAATTAATGTACAAAGATACGTGTGCCCCAAATCAGTGAACAAAAATCATGGAAACTCAAAATCATTGATCACACAAGTGGTCCACTTGTGTGGTCCACTTGTGTGGTCCACTTGTGTGGTCCACTTGTGTGGTCCACTTGTGTGGTCCAACTTGTCATATGAGAGAATTATTAATTGTAATCTGTGATAGAATGGGAAAGTTTTCCACCAGTCTGTGAACTCTGTCTGGACATCGTAAGCAAATCTGAACATCCCCACTTCGGCGAACCATTGTTCGTCGAACCGGGTGAATAAATTCGACCTGAAAAGTGTGCGAACTAGCCGGAGATTCGTTGAATCGAGGTTGTACTGTATTATGAATTTAATGGCAGTATCAGAGGTAGACAGCACTCCACTGTCATTGGCTAGGAGTATTGGTTTCTTATTAAAGTTCTTTGATCCAAATATTTGGGAAATAGTGCTCAATGTTTTCTTTGTTTTCCTTTATTTGATTACATTTTTCATATGTTTTAGCTGTAATTATCTTAGCATTGATGAGTACCTCCTAGAAACTTGTTTTGGAGATTATCCCCTAACCTATACTTCTCATAATCATGTTTACTATTGATAGATTAACCCATAACATGCTAGGGGTATAATATCCTTTCTTCCCCACAGGCGCATGTAATTTTGAAAAAAAAAATAATAATTTTTTCTTCCTAACCTGTTAATTTGTGTTCACTGATCCTGGGAAAAATACTAAAAAAATAGTAAGTGGCATATATTGCCCGCTATAGGGTGGGGAAGTCTGGCAAAAAATAGGCGCTGACTCAGTGTGCGTCCCAGGCGGTCTGTTGCTCGCCAGCTGTCAGGCCAGAGTTGCCACAAAGAGATAATTATCTAATTATTTCAATGTGTCTGATTGATTTTTCATAGTTTTTTTGCTGTAATATTATTCAATAGTGTGTAGTTTGATATATAATAAAATGAGTGAATCATTGCTGTACTCAAAAATATGGTGTGCATATTGTTGATTCAATTATGTTCATCAATCGGTGAACAAATACTTTGTCGGTTATTACACTATAAGCACAGGTTATATATAAGTATCTGCATGTTTTGTTCACTATAACGAACCACTAAGTAGCTATTATGAGTCAAAAAGTAACGAGGAGTGACCGCCGTGTACCAGCCAGCCACTCACGCTCTCCCTCAAGTCATCTGACTCGCCCACATTCTCCTCCCACAATACTGTTTTTGCTATAATTCACTATATACAGACGTTATATATAAGTATCTACATTCGTGTTCACCATAACGAACCACTAAGTTGGCATGCCGAGTGGCAGCCCGCCACTGGCTGCCACTCCCTCCCTCCCTCACCTCACCTGACTTGCCACCATTCTCCACCCACCATACTGTTTTTGCTTTTATATACAGACGTTATATATAAGTATTTACATGTTTTGTTCACCATAACTGTACATCTAAGCTTGTATGGTGAGTAAAGGCACAAAGACGTAGGACCTCACACAGTCAGCTGATGGCTGCCGCCCTCAAGGCCAGACGCACTAATATTTCTCCTCCAACAATACTGTGTGGTGTTATTACGCTATATGCACACATTATATATAAATATCTACCTGTTTTATTCACCATACTTGTACAAGTAAACTGGTATGGTGCCCAAAGACCATCGTGGTAACTAGTGTAAACAACAACGTCGTCTGCACGGTGGCGTCGTGCAGATTACACCACCGCCCTCACCAAAATGGCGGCTCCCAACCTTCTCTTGCTGTTTATACCCTCTATACACACGATATATATAAGTATCTACATTTGTGTTCACCATAGCGAACCACTAAGCTGGTATGGTGAGTGCAGTCAATAAAAGGTGGCCACACACAGTCAGAAGACATCGCCACCACCCTCCCTCCCACAGCATTACTCTTCCCTCCATGGCGCACAGCGCTAAATATCACCACAATCCTGCTATTATCAGAACCCTGGTCAGTTTTATCAGTCAGGGGTCTTCTGTAATACAGTAATATCATCGCTACATAATAGCATGAACAAGTATATTTTGGCATTTTTAGGCGATGCTGTGGTCACAAGCTGAACAGCAGTGCTGTTAGCTCATGCTGCGTGCATCAGGCTTGGTTCCTCAATCAATACTGAGGCCAATAACACCCGAGAGTTTGGCCCACGAATTTAAAAAAAAAAATGGCGTCTTTTTAAAAAATTGCGTCTGTTTACAAGAGCCCTGATGAAGGTGTGGTGAACCCCGTGTATCCGCGGGCCGTTTAAATCTTGCGTAGTACTCCAACATGTCATATGACGTGATGCGCAGTTGACTGGAACAACTTCCAACACGTCATATGACGTGATGCGCACTTTAAGGGTTAAAGTTATAGCCTTTTTAAGCTATGGGTTGTTTAATCTCTTGGTTGTGGCTTGTTTAGTAAATATTGAACAGTGTAGAGGCTCAGAGGTTTGTGAAGAAATGTTTTCATGGCTAGGTTGATGTTTACTATATTACCGAGTTCAGTCTTCTAGTTGATGTTACCAGCAGCAGCAGCAATAGTTGCTTATGGAAGTTTCATTGTGCAGCCTTAAGTTATCTTTGTCTAAAGGTAGTTTATTAATGTTAGAAATGTGGGGTAATGGTCTATGGTCCCATCAGTGATTATCACTGAAGTAAGTGGAGAGGTTATATTTGTCCAGATGTGGTCAAGAATAGAGGCAGTCGTTTCAGTAATTGTAGTAGGTTTGGTGATCAACAGCATGAGCATGCAGGAATTCATACAGTTGAGGAAACTAGCAACTTGAGGGTTATCGGGAAACTTGAGTCCACTGTACTAAGTGTACTTGAGGGAACTTGACTATATTATTAGTTCAACACAAATATGAAATACTTAACATAAGGAACATAGATCCAATTCCAGAACCTGTCCTCTTAAATAATACAGAACATAATATTTTGACGTCAAAATCCCCAAGCGGACAAACTATGTATCATGTACTATAAATCACAGCAGTTTACATAAAAATTATTCCCATTTTCTATGCATGGGTCGCTTTGTTAAGTTAGTTTCAGGTGTTTTAACAGGTGTTTTAATACACCACCTTGTCCATTGTGGCAACTGGAGAGCATGGGCTGTTCCATCTAAGGATACTAAAAACTGCATGCCCATGTCAGCATAGTTTAGCACATGCTGCAATGGTATGGGATTACGGCATCATTTAGAGGCAAACAGTTGCAACATAGTCAAATATATGAATGCATTAAATATTATTTTTAATTGACTTGCCGAGAGATTATAATTTAGTTTACTTACCTGTCTTGTTTTCCAGAGTCTTGTACAGTGGACTCTACACCATCGCAGGCCAATCCCAGTTCCCAGCAAATTACTGACCGATCACCAGCTACCAGACCTCCCTGGCTTCGCACCACCCGACCTTGGAAGCCTATCACAGGTCTGTATTGAATTCCTGCAATATATGATACTCTTTCATATACATGACTGGATGGCTGGAGCTGGAGGAGACAGGAGTTACACTGCAAGCTCCTGCACTATTGAATTACCTAAGTATTGGGAACAGGGTGAGGGCTACAGTGGTGTCCCAGGTTACATAAAGGTTGAGGGAAGTTTAAAAGCAAACAAGATACAATAAAGAAGTGAAAGTGAGTGAAAATAACCGAGTTAGAGAAGTTTAGTTTTCTAGAACAAACTATTGTCAGTAACAAAGATGACCGCCTCCACCACGGGAAATGTAAACACACCAACAGATGATTGTTTCAAAGGATTCTCGCCACAAGATATAAGGAAAGGAGGAGGTGTTGGCAGGTTAGAGATAATTAAGGATATGCAGTAGTAGTATGAAGAAAAATTGCTTAATTAATGCTATCGCTCGCATTGGACACTGCTCACGTCCACTTTTTTTCTCTCGAATCCTAGCCTTAGACAGTGCTCGCGTTCAATACAAAAATATTTATATAATTCAATTTTTATCCGATCGACTTCAGGATAGTTTCAAAATACAGTGGTACCTCGGAATACGAGTGTTCCTGAATACGAGTTTTTTGGAATACGAGCAGTATTTGCTCTGAAAATGTGCCTCGGAAGGCAAGGGTTACCTCGGAAGGCGACTTTGTTGATACGCGTACAGGCCGACCTAGTGTGTGGTGGTACGGCAATCATCGCCCCTCACCTCTAAGTTTACCAGTGCCTCATGCCCAGTGACTATCCCACGTCAATTCTTCACCCGGATTTAAAGTGTTTTGTTGGATTTTTGGTCATTTGACCATAAAAGTTATTATATATCTCGCCATGGGTCCCAAGAAAGCCAGTGGTAAGGTTTAACCTAAGAAAATAGTGCGGCGTTTCAGGCGATAGTTGCAACACTGAAAAGTGTGTACACTTTTCACTGTCCTGACATTAATTTTCGATGTATGTATTTCAATTTTGTACCTATGTGTTCGCAATAGAATGTTCTAGAAGAACATAAGTATAAAATGTCACACAATGATGCGTTAGACCGGCACCAAATAAAAACTACGTCGATTACTCATGTTGTGTCAACAATACAATGGTCTTACCTCGATGGTGCAATGCTATGCCGTTCTCCCAAATAGACTATGCGGCTATTAGAGAAAACGGAAAAATTTCATGCCGGACATTTTCAAACTATCCCATAGTCGATCGCATAACAAAGAGTTTATAGAAATATTTTTTCTCGTGACTCGTGAATGAGTCCGCTGTGTGACCTCAACACAAAAAGTGGTAACACTCTCGAGCGCCGTGATAATGCTAAAGTGTTAAGAAAATGTGTGAAGTATGGGAAGAATTGCAAAGTTTTGTTGAAAAAACTCACCCAGATAAAGCTGTAGTAGGCCGTTGCATTGACCTTTTAAATGACAATGTGTTGTCTTACTACAGACAAGTGTTAAAATGTAGGTAAAAACAAGTGTCTTTAGACAGATTCTTAGTAAGACGAGCAAGTCTTAGTGGTATGCAGGCAAAACATGCCAGTGTGTGCACACCAGTGAAGTCCTCACTGCCTGATGTTATAATGGAATGGGACTCCCCTTCCAAACAGTAACACCTCTTCTCCTCCCTCCTCCTCACCATCTTCCATACGCCAACAGCAAGGTAAGTAATAACTTGAACATAGTTTTGTAGGTTTATTTAGATGAATTAGGTATAAAATTTAGTTTGAAGTGGGGTTTTTGGGGTAGTCAGGAACGGATTAATTCATTTCCCATTATTTCTTATGGGGAAATTAGCTTCGGAATACGAGCTGTCTCCAGGAACGGATTAAATTCTTAAACCGAGGTACCACTGTAAGCGCCTTTAGAGTTTTGATGACAAAATGAAAGATGTAACATAAAACTTGATGTCGTTGAACTTGATAAGTATTGAAAGATTATAAAAGTTTTTGGTTAAAATTTTAAAATATTTGTTAAAATTCTATTTGTGCTATTATTATGGGACTAGTTTTAAAATACCCGCCTTTATATTGCGAACAATCTGATATCAAAATGAGTGACGTAACACGTAAATTGATGTTATCAAACTGAATGAGTATACACATTAGGTTGCGGGTGTGATAATTGGTTCTCTTTCATGGGTAACTTTAGGCTTTGCTAAAGGGAGTCACGCTGGGCTTTTGGACAATATATATGCACATACCCCTGCGGGGAATTTAGTTGCGAACACAGTGATACCAAAATGAACAACGTAGCATGAGAATTAAGATGAGAAAACTGAAACGAGTATACACATTTTACTGATTTTGTGCGCTCACAGGTAACTTTTGCTGACTTTAGGCTTTGCTGTGGGGAGTCAAGCTTGGCTGTTGGACCTTATATGCATATACCCCTATAGGGAATTCTATTGTAAACACAATGATACCAAAACGAGCGACGTAGCACGAGAATTAAGATGAGAAAACTGAAACGAGTATACACATTTAGTGTCGCTGAGTGCTCGCCCGCACCGCCAAAGGTACTTCGTGCATATGCGTGGAGCGCACCCCCAGAGCACGATAGTGTTAAATTGGAAGAGGACAGTGGAGCTCTCAGGAGTGAGCTTTACACTCTAAAAGGAAGTATTCTTCAGCAAGGTAAGATTATTACTGCATTAACGAACAAGGTAACAAATCAGGAGGAGCAAATCAAGGAACTAGTGAAAGAAAATGAGGTATTGAAAGTGAAGACTGGTGACTTTGAAGAAATAAACAAGAAAATACTCATATGGTGAACAAGTCCAAGGGACCCTGAGGGCTAACATAGTTAGGCAAGGATCTGCAACTGGAAATTTCATTGACAACTCACATAGAGGAAGTTAACACTTTCGCGCACCGGGCGAGCGCCGCACTACCCCAGGTGGGTTTCAACGTTTCACGGGAGCGCGCGGTAATTTTGAAAAGTGTATACTCTTTTCAACTTTGTCACCTCAATTCTCGTCCTAAGATATTAAATGTGGTATCAATGGGTTTGCAATAGAATAATCTAGAGGAATAAATGCATATAAATTCCAGAAGCTCGGCTTATTACCCGCAGCAAACAGAGAAAGTGAGAAAGAGTTACCCAGGACCGCGCAAGAGCCATAAAATGTGTACACTCTTTTTACTTTGGTCACCTCAATTTTCGTCCTAGGTCTTACATTTTGGTATCAATGGGTTCGCAATAGAATTCTCTAGAGTATATGCCTATAAAATAAAAAACCGGGTCATGCTCCACCCGCAGACAAGTTGAAGACGAGCCGTGCGGTACCCGCGAGGGCGTGCCCAGTCGCCCACCCATTACCCTCCCAATTCCTGGCCACAAATGTTTAGTATTTTTTCCAAGTTGCTAATCTCAATTTTTGTATTACACCGCTCATTTAGGTATGAAATTGTTTTAATAGAATGCTTTAGATGGATATATGCATATAAGGGCAAATTGAAGAACAATATTGCCAATACAATACACTCAAGAATGAACAACAATAAAAAATATATAAAAACTAAAACTTTTTGTACTTACCAATTCAGTGTTTGTGGAACATGACATGGGTTGAAAATTTGTTTTATCCACTCCACCTGCTCCTGGAAAACGTTTCCCGACGGGTCAACCCATGTTTTGTATAGGTGGAGTGGATGGTGGGCAAGCATTACTGCTTATCAGCTCAGAAATGTTTCTTTTGATGGTATTTGCTGTAGCATGGTGCAGGACACAGTGGAACATCACACATCTTGCACTTATAGTGTGTGTTCCTCCTTTTACCCGACATTCTGCACACACAACACCTCAGACGCTTCTCTATCTTTACTTCGGTATGGGACAATTTTCTGTTGAGGCGTTCTGGATTATCCACAATATGGGGTTTTGTCCTAGCAGAAGCACCCCCTAGGGATAATCAGAGTCTCGTCTTCTGACTCAGACGATGAAGGTAAATCTACAGGTCCAGGTGAAGTGAATAATAGTCTGTAATCCCAACGTCTTTATTGTCAAAGGCAGGAATTCGAGGAATAAAACCAGCATTATCACTTCACACTAGTACACCTGGTCTCTTACAAGTCGCAACAGGGGCATGACGGCAAGGAAGCGATGCAAACAGTGGACCAGGAGCTGAAGCCCGTCTACGCACAGTACGGCCGCTACGTGCACGTGAGGTGGAAGCACGTGAACATGAGGCTCTTGTGCCTCATGTTGTTCCATGCTGTGGCCCTTGGCTGGGCGAGACGCTGCTGATGCGACAAATTCTCGCCCAGTAACACCACTGGTACTGGCACCAGGCTCGGTAACACTGTTCTGATTCCACTTCACTAGAACCAGAAAAAGTCGCCTTCCTCTGACTCGTCACCAAAAACATTCTCAGACTCTAAATAAGCACAGGAACTGTGTGGTCGAGGGTGAATTGGAGTAGACACTGGGCAAGGTGGCATGGGTGAGCATATAGGCCTCGCTATGGGAGGCGGCTGTATCTCATTTTCACTGTCCGTGCTACTATCATCGGTCAATTGTGTGTAGTCTTTATCAATGTCAAGTCATCAAAATCACTTTCCTCGCCATCAGAAAATAATTCATTGGTTATTTGTTCTTGGGTGAGTGATTGCATGGTGCGTGCCCAGGAAGCGTTTGGCTGTGCGCTCGACATGGTGGCTGCTGGGTAACTGATGCCTCCCACACGATAGTAACGTGAGCTGGATTTTTTTTACAAAATGGCGGCTGTTTACTATAGCCCCTGGGCAGCGTATGGGGGCCCCCTCTACCCCGCGGGCCTTTCAAATCTTGCGCGGTACTTTAATACATCATATGATGTGGGTCTCAAGTTACTGCAAGTCACTCAACCCATCATATGATGTGTTGCACACTTAAAGGGTTAAATACATGGATGGGGAAATATTAAAGAAATTATTCATGACTTGTTAAACCAAAGCTAGAATATTTAGCAGTTGTATGGTGCCCATATCTTTAGAAGCACATCAACAAACTGGAAAAGGTGCAAAGACATGCTACTAAGTGGCTCCCAGAACTGAAGGGCTACGAGGGAAGGTTAGAGGCATTAAATATCCCAAAACTAGAAGACGCAAGAAAGAGGTGATATGATCACTACATACAAAATAGTAACAGGAAATTATAAAATTGATAGGCAAGATTTCCTGAGACCTGGAACTTCAAGAACAAGAGGTCATAGATTTAAACTAACTAAACAAAGCAGCCAAAGAAATAAAAGAAAATTTACTTTCGCAAACAGAGTGGTAGACGTTGGAACAAGTTAGGTGAGCAGGTGGTGGAGGCCAAGACCGTCAGTAGTTTCAAAGCATTATATGAGAGTGCTGGGAAGATGGGACACCACGAGCATAGCTCTCATCCTGTAACTACACTTAGGTAATTACACCAAGGGAACAGCCCATAGCAACTGTCTAACTCCCAGATACCTTTTACTGCTAAGTAACAGACGCATCAGAGTGAAGGAAACTCTGCCTATTTGTTTTTCTGCTGGCACTGGGGATCGAATCTCTGTCCCTAGGTCCACAAGTGTAGAGCACTTTACAGCCTCCGTGGTGTAGTGGTAAGACACTCGCCTGGCGTTCCGCGAGCGCTATGTCATGGGTTTGTATCCTGGCCGGGGAGGATTTACTGGGCGCAATTCCTTAACTGTAGCCTCTATTTAACGCAACAGTAAAATGTGTACTTGGATGAAAAAACGATTCTTCGCGGCAGGGGATCGTATTCCTGGGACCTGTCCAAAACGCTATGCGTACTAGTGGCTGTACAAGAGTGTAACAACTCTTGTATATATCTCAAAAAAAAAAGTCAGTCAGTCCTCTCGGCCACCAGTCCCGTGTGTGTAATTACCTAAGTATAATTACCAGTGTAGTTACAGGATGAGAGCTACGCTCGTGGTGTCCTGTCTCCCCAGCACTCTCCTATAACGATTTGAAACTCCTGACGGTTTTGGCCTCCCACCTTCTCACCTAATTTGTTCCAACCATCTACCATTCTGTTTGCAAAAGTGAATTGTCCTATATTTCTTTGGTATTTATTTAGTTAGTTTAACCCTCAAACCGCTAGGGGCCCCAAATGGAATTCACACCCACAGGCGCAACAAAAAAAAAAAAATCCAAAAAATTCTTTAGTCTTATAGAAGTGTTCATTTTTGTTCCCTGATCACGGAAAAAATAACAAAAATCGTAGGTGGCATATTTAAGCTGCAATAGGGTAGCGAAGTGTGGCAAAAAAAGGGGCGTTGGCAGAGCCTTCGCCAGACGAGGTCTACTCCGCCCGAGGTGTCAGACGGCAGTTGCCACAAATATATTATTACCTAATTATTTCAATGTCTCTGATTGATTTTTTCTTATTTTTTTTTTTGCAGTAATATTATTCCATATAGTGAATTGTGGTATATTTATATTATAAAATGTGTGAACCATCGCTGTACTCAAAATTATGGTGTGCATATTAGTGATTCAATTATTATGTTCATAAAACAATAAACAAATAGTTTTGCTGTTGTTACACTATATACACAGGTTATATATAAGTATCTGCATGTTTTGTACACCATAACGAACTACTAAGTTGGTCTTGTGAGTCAAAAAGCAACGACGAGTGACCGCCTAACACCAGCGAGCCACTCACTGCCACTCCCTCCCTCAACACCACCTCACTCACCCTCATTCACCTCCCACAATACTGTTTTTGTATTTATTCACTATACACAGACGTTATATATACATATTTACATGTTTTGTTCACCATAACTGTACATCTAAGCTTGTATGGTGAGTAAAGGCACAAAGACGTAGCTACTCACACAGTCAGCTGATCGGCGGCCGCCCTCGAGGCCAGACGCACTAATATTTGTCCTCCAACAATATTGTTTGTGGTGTTATTACGCTATATACACACACACATTATATATAAGTATCTACCTGTTTTATTCACCATACCTGTACAAATAAGCTGGTATGGTGCCCAAAGACCATAGTGGCCATCAGTAAACACCATGCCAAGTCGTGCAGACGACACTCCTCCCTCACCAAAATGGCGGCTCCCAACCTTCTTCTCTCGCTGTTCTCTCACACTATACACACGTTATATATAAGTATCTACATTTGTGTTCTCCATAGCGAACCACTAAGCTGGTATGGTGAGTGCAGTCAATAAATGGTGGCCACACACAGTCAGAAGACGATGCCACAACCCTCTCTCCCACAGCCTTACTCCTCCCTCCATGGAGCACAGCACTAAATAGCACCACAATCCTGCTATTATCAGAATCCAGGTCAGTTTTATCACAGTCAGGGGGCTTCAGTAATACTATCACTGCTAAATAATAGCAGTATCATTTATATTATGGTACTGTAACCCCGCGATTATCCGGGATTCGAACATCCGAAAAACGCCCTTATACGGCCAAAATCGTGAACGGATAAAGTTATCACAATATCCGGCCAAAATAGCCCAACCCGTTCTCGCAAATTCGTAAAGTCAATATTGACTTATTAACTACGTGCATAGGTGATATACTAAACATAATAGATACCCCTAAAGAGATTCATAGAAAACACCGACCTTACCTAACCTTTTTAGTATCTTAAGATAAGCATCTTATTGCTTCGTAATTACAATTATTCCTTAACCTATACCTATTATAGGTTAGGTAATAATTGTAATTACGAAGCAATAAGATGCTTATCTTAACATACTAACAAGGTTAGGTAAGGTCGGTGTTTTCTATGAATCTTTTTAAGGGTATCTATTATGTTAAGTATGTCACCTATGCACATATTTAATAAGTCAATATTGACTTATTAAATTTGCGAGAACGGGTTGAAATAGCCACAGGGACCGGATTAAAGCAGGTTTTCTGCAGAAATTACACTATCCGGTCAGTCCCCCGGATAATCGTGCCTTTGTCCGTATATGAAAACATGAGGCGGGCCATACGGTATTAATCCCGTCTGCCAGAGACTCGAGGCGCATGGTGTAGGTGGGGGTGGGGTTGGTGGGTGGTGTTGGGAGGGTGGGAGGGGTGCGTCAGGAGGGACTACCTGGGTACAGGAATTACCATTAATTTTAGAAAAATTAATCATAGCCAAAAACAAATAAAATAACTACTAGTAATTATGTAATAACAAATAAATAAGTTTCCTAAAAGCATTGTGCACAGGCTGAAGTTTCCTTCAAAAATATTGTGAATTTTTTCCTCCTGGCGGCCTACGTAACGCGTTATGGCTGCCCCAAGTGGACCTGTTCAACACTGGTCAACCCATGTGCGTCCGTCCCTCGTGTTATACACAGTGCTGCGCCATTAGTGAAATATTTTTTTAAATAACTTTTTTATTTTCATAGTAACTTTGAACATTTTTGGCCAAGACTATGTCTGGTAGCAGCATCAATCGTTCTGGAGGTGTTAAGAGGAAGAAAGTTGTCCTAACAATAAAAGACAAGTCACAGTTATACACCTCAACCAGTGCGGCCTCACAGTGTTGCGCCATTAGTGAAATATTTTTTTAAATAACTTTCTTAATTTTCATAGTAATTTTGAACATTTTTGGCCAAGAATATGTCTGGTAGCAGCATCAATCGTTCTGGAAGTGTTAAGAGGAAGAAGATTGTCCTAGCAATTAAAGACAAGTTACGTGTTGTTCAAACAGTGAGGCGTCACAGGCAGCCAAGCGCCTTCAACAAGTGAGGCGCCACAGGCAAGCCAAGCTCCTTCAACAAGTGAGGCATTATAGGCAAACCAAGCGCTTTCAACAAGTGACGCGCCACAGGCAAGCCAAGCGCTTTCAACAAGTGAGGCGCAAGCAAGCGCCTTTAACAAGCGAGGCGTCACAGGCAAGCCAAGCGCCTTCAACAAGTGAGGGCATGCAAGCGCTTCAACAAGTGAGGTGCAAGCAAGCACCTTCAACAAGTGAGGCCTCACAGGCAACCCAAATGCCCTCAACCAGTGAGGCTTCAGCAGCTGGCAGTCAAAACTAACTTAGCTTAATGAACTGTACAGTAATTTTAAGTGTTAATTTTAGTGTTGTGTTAGTATAGGTTACGTAAATTGTTAACACTTTCGCGCTTTCGATTAGAGATAACTCGTCACTGGTTTTTCTTACGATTCCGCATAACTGCCTACTTTTCTCGTCAATCGAAAAAATATTTCTATAAATTCCATTTTTTAACCGAAATGGATGGGGATACTCTCAGATTGTTCTCCATTAAATTCCCGTTCTCCCTCACCGAACACATGGCATCTCGGCCTACCCGGTCACGTGGTCGGCCCATTGTTTTGTTGACACGCCAAGTGCCCACAGTGCGCTCCCCTCTCGCGGCAAACGTGACACGTTTTACGCACTTATTTCCGTTCCGTTTCCGTTCTCGTGTACCTAAAACCCATTCAATACCTTCAACATGGATGCTGCACCAGGAACAAGCAGTGGAACGCAAAACAAAGGTAGGAAATCTAGGAAAGCAGAAGAGATCGCCAGGATTTTCGATCTGTATCGTGGGGTCAATCTCACTCCATCCAAGATTCCCGACGTTGTTGAAGCCTTTTCAGGGTCTTCTGATGATGATTTGGAGGCTGACGAACCGGAAAATGATGTTCTTTATGAGGTGTCCTCAAGTGATGAAGATATTTCGAGTGAGAGTGAGGATGAGAGTGATGAAGAAGCCCCTGCCCCGCCACGCGGTAACCGCACGTGTCCGGTACCAAAGAGGGCTAGGCTGGGTGATGAGTGGAATCGTAGCAATACTCCTCCCATCGTTGATGACTTTACTGCAACCCCTGGCCTAACAATTCCACTACCTGCTACTCCATTGCAGTTTTTACAATTATTTTTCACTAGAGCAGTGGTTGAATACTTAGCGTATGAAACAAATTTGCATGCCACACACGTCATACATCTCATGGCTGAGTCAGCAAGAAAAACGTGGAAACCAGTGTCGGTGAAAGAAATGGCCCGATATTTGGCCCTGTGCATACTGATGGGCATAGTGAAGATGCCTACAATGAGGATGTACTGGCAGACGAATCAGATGTGGCATTGTCGATTCTTCAACTTGTTTATGTCGTCTGCTCGGTTCCAACACATTTCTAAGTTCTTCCACATGTATAACAAAAAAGGCGTTCCAGTGAATAATAGTGACCGATTGATAAAAGTTAGACCACTAATGGACTATTTTTCAGAAAAATTTGAATCTGTATATATCCCCAAAAAAGAATTGAGTCTCGATGAGGGTACAATGGCTTGGCGAGGCCGCCTCTCTTTCAAGGTCTACAATCCCAACAAGCCTGATAAATATGGTGTAAAATTTTATATGTTGGCCGAAGGGAAATCAGGCTACATATATAAATTTGATGTGGAATTGGAAAAACGACGTGGAAACCGTGATGGGGTTGATGGCGCCCCTAGTCAACAAGGGTTATCATTTGTATATGGATAACTACTATAACTCGGTAAGCCTAACAGAACAATTACGTGAAGTTGGTGTTTACACATGTGGCACACTTAGACTCCAACGTGGCGCCCCCAAGGATCTGCAACAAGTTGTAAAGGGTAAAATGGCAACCGACTCGACCGTATACATGCGTAAGGATAACACCTTTGTTATAGTTTGGAAGGACAAGCGCCCCGTCTCTGTCATCACCAATATCCACAATGCCGACACTACTCAAGCACAGCGCAGGAAACGCGTTCGTAAAGGTGACGGGAGAACTGGAGTAGAAATTGTGAAAATGAACAAACCCAAGGCCATAGTGGATTACAATAAGTTCATGAAAGGTGTTGATCATTTTGATCAAATGGTCAAATATTATGAGTTTGCAAGAAAAACCCACAAATGGACCAAGAAGATCACTTTCTATTTTCTGCAAATGGCCATGCTCAATGCATACGCATTGTATAACCACTACTCAACAGATACAAAAATACTAACACTATTAGAGTTTCACGCAGTAGGAATAAAAGCCTTATTGGCGTGGAGCAGCAAGGAATGGCCAACAACAAGTATACCACATGTTCCCGACATAGATGCCAGCGCAGCTCCTCCTGCTGACGCGGCAGTTTCAACACCCGGGCCATCTGGTGCGAGGCGTCCTCTGTTCACCTCAACACCTAAAGCCCACTCATCAACCACAAATTCTGAAATGGACATTGAGGACATAGAACCACTTGATGTTTCTGATTTCATAGAAGATTCTACTACAAGTTTGGTGGTTCCTGTAGAAGACAATATTCTTCCAGTGAATCCAAAAAATACAAGAATTATAGATTCAGAACAACGTCTCAACTACAAGTTGACGCATGAACTCGTGCACTTGGCTAAAAAAAAGAAATGCCGTGTTTGTTACAAGTCTGGCAAAAGGAGGGACGTGATATATGGATGTAAAACTTGTGATGTGGCACTGTGCGCTGCGCCTTGCTACACAAGGTACCACCGAAAAAAGATATTTTGGGTGGAGAAAAAATAACCACCGGCAACAGCTTCACTCCACCTAAGAAACATCAGATGAGCAACTTCAGGATCAGAAGCCTGAAGATGGTGGAGTGAAGAAAAAATGCTCAACTGTTGATCTTCAATCAACATAGACAGGGTAAGTACACCTATTTTGAATTTTTTATCATCTATAAGAAGTTATATTATATACGTTTTGTAGAGAATTTATTTGCGAATTTTTTGGTACCAGAATGAATATTATATCACAAACTTCTATGAGTAAAAAAAAAAAAAAAACAAAGTATGTTTGGGGGTGTGGCGGTCGTGTGGCAGTGGGTTCCCTTTAGCCGTTGATATATCCAACACGTGGAAAATATTTGTATGTGTTATGTATATGTTTGTGTAGGGAATTTTACTGCGATCACTGTCATACAAATTATAAAATGTTTCAACAAGTATAAACATGACACATCAAACGAACGAAAACAATGCGTTCGTTTCTGCCGCGAACGCATACTGAGCGACGTGGTTCTATATTTGGCGCTTCTCTTACACATGCTTTGTACAAATGTTATACATTTCATCTTATAGAAAATTTTATTGCGAACACATTGGTATAAAAAAGAAATACGTACATAGAAAAGTAGGGTCAGGAAACGTATAAATGTATAAACTTTCCAAGCATGATTTCCCCCCTGTGTTTTCGCCAGTGCGCTCGCGGCTAACTACCCTCCACTTCACACACTCTTGCGGGTGGGCAATTACCTATATTAAACATTCATATGCATATGTCCGTGTAGAGAATTTTATTGCGATTCCAGTGATACCAAAAGTACCGATGTAGGACAACTGTAGGCTTCGCAACCATTAAGAGAGTGGAAACATTTTGTTGCTGTTTGGCGCTCTCGGCGAGTGATCTGCATAGTTTTTTATTTGGTGTTGATACTCCTTATGCTTGGGCGGCATTTTATAGGTATGCTCTTATAGACAGTTTCATTGCGAACACAGTGATACCAAATTTAAATACGTGCGCCTTCAATTATTGTCAGGACAGTCAAGAGTGTACACTTTTTCGGTCTTACACGTAGGCGCGCGAAGTGCCGAAAGCATCTAGGGTATTGATTTTTTTTGAGCGCCGAGAGCGCGAAAGTGTTAAGAATTTTTAACTTCAAGATGTGTGGCATCAATCAAGAAGACGAACACCAACAAGGTAAGTTGAGGTTTCTAGTTGAATATTTAATAATTGTATGTGGCAAGGCAATTCAAATTATGTTGTTTGTAGTATAAAAATAGTTGGAAATGGTCACTTTTGGACTCGTAGGTGAAAAAGTACCATTATCCGAAAAATGTAATAATCCGGCTGGGGGTCCTTCCCATATAGTCCGGATGATCGAGTGGAGACAGTATTTGTAGGCGATGCTGTGGTCACAAACTGAAAGCGGTGCCGTGAGCTCATGCTGCGTGCGCCAGCCTTGGTGGCTTGCTCAATACTGACGCTGTAACACCCAAGAATGTTGGCCTGGATTTTTATTCTAGGTGGCATCTGGCAACTATCGGTCGTGGCTGTACTATAGCTGCCCCTATCCCAGGCGGGGCGTTTAAATTATAGCGCTAGACACGAAATCATATATAAATGATGTGCGCGGTTTCGGTTTTGTCACTGATATCATTTATATATGATATGCGCGGTTTGAGGGTTAAATCTATGACCTCTTGTTCTTGAAGTTCCAGGTCTCAGGAAATCTTCCCTATGAATTCCGGTTACTATTTTGTACGTAGTGATATTTCCTCTTTTTCTTCTATATTCTAGTTTTGGCATATTTAATGCCTCTAACTTCTCCTCGTAGCTCTTGCCCTTCAGTTCTGGGAGCCACTTAGTAGCATGTCTTTGCACCTTTTCCAGTTTGTTGATGTGCTTCTTAAGATATGGGCACCATACAACTGCTGCATATAACAATTTTGGCCTAACAAAAGTCGTGATCAATTTCTTTAGTATTTTGCCATCCATGTAATTAAAAGCAATTCTCAAGTTAGAAAGCGTGGCATAGGCTCCTCGCACAATATTCTTTGTGGTCCTCAGGTGATAGTTTTCTATCTAGAACCACCCCTAGATCTCTTTCTTTATCAGAATTCTTTAAAGATTTCTCACATAATAGTATATAGGTTGTGTGGGGTCTCTGTTCTCCTATTCCACATTCCATAACATGGAATTTATTCACATTAAATTCCATTTGCCAAGTGGTGCTCCATATACTTATTTTGTCCAGTTCTTCTTGAAGGGCATGACAATCGTCTAAGTTTCTTATCCTTCCTATTATCTTAGCATCATCAGCAAACATGTTCATATAATTCTGTATTCCATCTGGTAGATCATTTATGTAGACAGTTAACATCACCGGTGCAAGAACTGAACCCTGTGGTACTCTTTTGTGACATTTCTCCAGTTCGATACATTGCCTCCGATTACTGCCCTCATTTTTCTATCAGTCAGAAAATTTTTCATCCATGTTAGCTTACCTATCACCCCTCCAATATTTTCCAGTTTCCAGAACAACCTCTTATGTGGAACTCTTTTGAAAGCCTTTTTTAGGCCCAGATAGATGCAGTCAACCCAACCATCTCTTTCCTGTAAAATCTCTGTGGCTCGATCATAGAACCAGTAAATTCGATACAAAGGATCTTCCAGACTGAAAACTGTACTGTCTATCTGATATATCATTTCTCTCCAGGTGTTCTACCAATTTAGTTTTTATTATTATTGTTTCCAATATTTTGACGATTACACTTGTCAATGATACAGGTCAATAATTGAGGGGTCTTCCCTGCTGCCACTTTTGCAATTTGGAACTATGTTAGCCTTTTTCCACACATCTGCAAAGACTCCTGTACACAGGGATGTCTGAAAAATCAGCTGAAGTGGAATGCTGAGCTCAGGGGCACTCTCTCTCAGAGCCCATGGTAATTACCTAAGTGTAATTACCTAAGTGTAGTTACAGGATGAGAGCTACGCTCGTGGTGTCCCGTCTTCCCAGCACTCTTTGTCATATAACGCTTTGAAACTACTGACGGTCTTGGCCTCCACCACCTTCTCACTTAACTTGTTCCAACCGTCTACCACTCTATTTGCGAAGGTGAATTTTCTTATATTTCTTCGGCATCTGTGTTTAGCTAGTTTAAATCTATGACCTCTTGTTCTTGAAATTCCAGGTCTCAGGAAGTCTTCCCTGTCGATTTTATCAATTCCTGTAACTATTTTGTATGTAGTGATCATATCACCTCTTTTTCTTCTGTCTTCTAGTTTTGGCATATTTAATGCTTCTAACCTCTCCTCGTAGCTCTTGCCCTTCAGTTCTGGGAGCCACTTAGTAGCATGTCTTTGCACCTTTTCCAGTTTGTTGATGTGCTTCTTAAGATATGGGCACCACACAACAGCTGCATATTCTAGCTTTGGCCTAACAAAAGTCATGAACAATTTCTTTAGTATATCGCCATCCATGTATTTAAATGCAATTCTGAAGTTAGAAAGCATAGCATAGGCTCCTTGCACAATATTCTTTATGTGGTCCTCAGGTGATAGTTTTCTATCTAGAACCACTCCTAGATCTCTTTCTTTATCAGAATTCTTTAAAGATTTCTCACCTAATATATAGGTTGTGTGGGGTCTATGTTCTCCTATTCCACATTCCATAACATGACATTTATTAACATTAAATTCCATTTGCCAAGTGGTGCTCCATATACTTATTTTGTCCAGGTCTTCTTGAAGGGCATGACAGTCATCTAAATTTCTTATCCTTCCTATTATCTTAGCATCATCAGCAAACATGTTCATATAATTCTGTATACCAACTGGTAGATCATTTATGTACACAATAAACATCACTGGTGCAAGAACTGAACCCTGTGGTACTCCACTTGTGACATTTCTCCATTCTGATACATTGCCTCTGATTACTGCCCTCATTTTTCTATCAGTCAGAAAATTTTTCATCCATGATAGAAGCTTACCTGTCACCCCTCCAATATTTTCCAGTTTCCAGAACAACCTCTTATGTGGAACTCTGTCGAAAGCCTTTTTTAGGTCCAGATAGATGCAGTCAACCCAACCATCTCTTTCCTGTAATATCTCTGTGGCTCGATCATAGAAACTGAGTAAATTCGATACACAGGATCTTCCAGATCGAAAACCATACTGTCTGTCTGATATTATATCATTTCTCTCTAGGTGTTCTACCCATTTAGTTTTGATTAGTTTTTCCAATACTTTCACTATTACACTTGTCAATGATACAGGTCTATAATTGAGGGGGTCTTCCCTGCTGCCACTTTTGTAGATTGGAACTATGTTAGCCTGTTTCCACCCGTCTGCTACGATTCCTGTACACAGGGATGCCTGAAAGATCAGGTGAAGTGGAATGCTGAGCTCAGATGCACATTCTCTCAGAACCCATGGTGAAACGCCATCTGGGCCAGCTGCTTTGTTCTTACCGAGCTCCTTGAGCATTTTTTCCACTTCGTCTCTAGACACCTCTATGTGTTCTATGTTGTTCTCTGGAATTCTTATTGTATCTGGTTCCCTAAAGATTTCATTTTGTACAAACACACTTTGGAACTTTTCGTTTAGTGTTTCACACGTTTCCTTTTCATCTTCCGTGAATCTATTTCCCATTTTCAACCTCTGAATATTATCCTTTACCTGCAATTTGTTGTTTATGAATTTATAGAATAGACCTGGTTCTGTTTTACATTTGTCCGCAATCCCTTTTTCAAAATTTCTTTCTGCCTCTCTCCTCACTGCCGTGTAGTTGTTTCTCGCATCTTTGTATCGCTGGTATGTTTGGGGGTTCGGCCTCTTCCTGTATTGATTCCATTTTTGTGTCTTTCGGTCTCTAGCCCTCTCGCAATTTCTATTGAACCAATCCTGTTTCCTAGTTCTGCATCTCTGTTTTGGTATAAATTTTTTTGTGCCTTTATCATATATTTCACAAAACTTGCCATACATCTCATTCACTTCCTTGCCTAGCATCAAGTCTGTCCAATTATACTCACTAAAAAAATTTCTAAGGTCACCATAATGTCCTCTCCTGAAGTCTGGTTTTTCAACTGCTTCAACCTCCTTATTTTCTTCCAGCTTATAACGCATTGCATACTTTATTCCCAAAAAGACATGGTCACTTTTACCCAAGGGAGGAAGGTACTGAATGTCAAATATCTCTTCCTCCTTCCTGGTAAATATTAAATCTAGCATGGAGGGAACGTCCCCTTCCCTCATCCTCGTAGCTTGTTTAACATGTTGATACAAGAATGTTTCCAGGATGGTGAAACTCCATCTGAGCCAACTGCTTTCTTTCTTGAACAAATCCACAAGGGCCGTGACGAGGATTCGAACCTGCGTCCGGGAGCATCCCAGACACTGCCTTAATCGACTGAGCTACGACAGGATTAAAAGGGTTGAAACCGAAGTTCTACTGAACTTACTGGATCCCGTAACCTCCCCGAGACACAAACCAGGATTTTACACGACCCCCCATCCCCCCTGCACCCGAGTAGAACTTCAGTAGAACTTCAGTTTCAACCCTCTTAACCCTGTCGTAGCTCAGTCGATTAAGGCAGTGTCTGGCATGCTCCCGGACGCAGGTTCGAATCCTCGTCATGGCCCTTGTGGATTTGTTCATTTGATGCATCACGTTAGTGTGATCTGTGTGTGTGCTTTCTTACTTAGCTCCTTTAGCATATTTTCCACTTCATCTCTAGACACCTCTATACGCTCTGTTGTGGGGAATTCTGCTGAAATTCTTATTGTGTCTGGTTTTCTGAAGACTTCAATTTGTAGAAACACACTTGGGAACTTTTCATTTAATGTTTCACACATTTGATGTAATTACCTAAGTGTAGTTACAGGATGAGAGCTACGCTCGTGGTGTCAAAGCATTGGCAAAGAATTATAGACCAGTTGCACTAAAATCGCACATAATAAAAGTATTTGAGAGAGTGATTAGGAGTCAGGTCACCAATTTCATGGAGACCAATGACCTTTACAACCCAGGCCAACATGGATTTCGAGCGGAAAGAGCGTGCCTTTCACAGCTACTTGAGCACTACAACAAAGTCACTGAGGTATTAGAAGAAAAACAGAATGCTGATGTGATATACACAGACTTCACAAAGGCTTTCAATAAATGTGACCATGGCGTGATAGCACATAAAATGAAGTCAATGGGAATAACCGGTAAAGTAGGACACTGGAAACTCAGTTTTCTGTCAAACAGGACTCGGCAAGTAACGGTCAACCATATAAAATATAGTCCGAGCACAGTTAAAAGCTCTAAATCTCAGGGTACAGTCTTTACACCGCTGCTTTTCCTTATTCTCATATCAGATATAGACAAAAATACAAGTCACAGCTTCGTATCATCCTTTGCAGATGACACAAAAATCAGTATGAAAATTACCTCGGCTGAAGACATTGGAAAAACTTCAAGCTGATATTAATAAAGTTTTGACTGGGCATCAGAAAATAACATGTTTAACAGTGATAAATTCCAGGTACTCAGTTACAGTAAAAATGAGGACCTTAACCCTTAAAGTACGCATCACGTCATATGACGTGCTGGACGTTGTTCCAGTCGACTGCGCATCACGTCATATGATGTGTTGGAGTACTACGCAAGATTTAAACAGCCCGCGGATACACGGGGTTCACCACACCTTCATCAGGGCTCTTGTAAACAGACGCCATTTAAAAAAAAATAGTGGGCCAAACTCCCGGGTGTTATTGGCCTCAGTATTGAGTGAGCAACCAAGCCTGACGTACGCAGCATGAGCTAACAGCACTGCTGTTCAGCTTGTGACCACAGCATCGCCTAAAAATGCCATAATATACTTGTTCATGCTATTATGTAGCGATGATATTATTACAGAAGACCCTTGACTGTGATAAAACTGACCAGGGTTCTGATAATAGCAGGATTGTGGTGATATTTAGCGCTGTGCGCCATGGAGGGAGGAGTAAGGCTGTGGGAGAGAGGGTTGTGGCGTCGTCTTCAGACTGTGTGTGGCCACCATTTATTGACTGCACTCACCATACCAGCTTAGTGGTTTGCTATGGTGAACACAAATGTAGATACTTATATATAACGTGTGTATAGAGGGTATAAACAGCAAGAGAAGGTTTGGAGCCGCCATTTTGGTGAGGGCGGCTGCACGACGCCACTGTGCAGACGACGGTGTTGTTTACTGGTTACCACGATGGTCTTTGGGCACCATACCAGTTTATTTGTACAAGTATGATGAATAAAATAGGCAGATATTTATATATAATGTGTGTATATAGCGTAATAACACCACACAGTATTGTTGGAGGAGAAATATTAGTGCGTCTGGCCTTGAGGGCGGCCGCCGATCAGCTGACTGTGTGAGTAGCCACATCTTTGTGCCTTTACTCACCATACAAGCTTAGATGTACAGTTATGGTGAACAAAACATGTAGATACTTATATATAACATCTGTATATAGTGAATTATTGCAAAAACATTATTGTGGGAGGAGAATGTGGGTGAGTCAGATGACTGGAGGGAGGGCGGGAGTGGCTGGCTGGTACACGGCGGTCACTCCTCGTTACTTTTTGACTCATAATAACTACTTAGTGGTTCGTTATAGTGAACAAAACATGTAGATACTTATATATAATCTGTGCTTATAATGTAATAACCGACAAAGTATTTGTTCACTGATTGATGAACATAATTGAATCAACAATATGCACACCATATTTTTGAGTACAGCGATGATTCACTCATTTTATTATATAAATATATCAAACTACACACTATTGAATAATATTACAGCAAAAAAAGTATGAAAAATCAATCACATTGAAATAATTCGGTAATTATCTCTTTGTGGCAACTCCGGCCTGACAGCTTGCTAGCAACAGACCGCCTGGGACGCACGCTGAGTCAGCGCCTATAATTTGCCAGACTTCCCCGCCCTATAGCGCGCAATATATGCCACTTACGATTTTTTTATTATTTTTCCCGTGATCAGTGAACACAAGTTAACAGGTTAGAAAGAAAAAATATTTTTTTTTTTTTCAAAATGACATGCGCCTGTGGGGATGACAGGATATTAAACCCCGAGCATGTTAAGAGTTGAACATAATACAGGGTACAAAACACAATCAAATGTGCCCATAGTAGGAAAACAGCATGTAAAGGATTTGGGAATAATGATGTCTGACGACCTAACGTTTAGGGAGCATAACCAAGCAAATATTGCGACAGCCAGAAAAATGATAGGATGGATTACGAGAACTTTCAAATCCAGGGATCCCATCACAATGGTTGTACTCTTCAAGTCACGTGTGTTGTCCCGTCTTGAGTTCTGCTCAGTACTCACTTCCCCCTTCAGAGCAGGAGAGATTGCTGAAATAGAGGGAATACAGAGAACATATACGGCACGCACAGACGCGATAAAGCACCTAAATTTTTAGGATCGTCTCAAAGCCCTCCAAATGTACTCACTAAAAAGAAGACAAGAGAGATATCAAATAATATACACCTGGAAGATACTGGAGGGCCAAGTACCAAATCTACACAGTAAAATAACAACGTACTGGAGTGAACGATATGGAAGAAAATGCAGAATAGAAACGGTGAAGAGCAGGGGTGCCATAGGCACAATCAGAGAACACTGTATAAACATCAGAGGTCCACGGTTGTTCGACACCCTCCCAGCGAGCATAAGAAATTTTGCCGGAACAACCGTGGACATCTTCAAGAGGAAACTAGATTTATTCCTCCAAGGAGTGCCAGACCAACCGGGCTGTGATGGGTATGTGAGCCTGCGGGCCGCTCCAAGCAACAGCCTAGTGGACCAAACTCTCACAACTCAAGCCTGGCCTCGGGCTGGGCTTGGGGAGTAGAAGAACTCCGTGAACCCCATCAACCAGGTAAACATGTTCATATAATTCTGTATTCCATATGGTAGATCGTTTATGTAGACAATAAACATAACTGGTGCAAGAACTGAACCCTGTGATACTCCACTTGTGACATTTTTCCAGTCTGATACATTGCCTCTAATTACGGTCCTTGTTTTTCTATCAGTTAGGAAATTTTTCATCCATGCTAGCTTACCTGTCACCCCTCCAATATGTTCCAGTTTCCAGAACAACCTCTTATATGGAACTCTGTCGAAAGCCTTTTTTGGGTCCAGATAGATGCAATCAACCCAACCGTTGGCTGCTGCATGGATGATGTGTGAACACGCTCTGATCAAGTTCGTATGTGTGGGAAAAAATGGGTTCATTCCTTGTATTGCAAAACATTTCATGTATCAATCGGTGATTGTTAATATTTTCTCAATAAAATTTTCGAGATGTGTTCTGATTTACCCTGTTCAGTGCAGGTAATGTATTTTTAAAGTTACGACACAGGCTGTGACAGCCATGCCATATAATGGCGATTGAGCCTTGTCACTAACTGAAAGCTAGCCATGACAAAATATTTTGACTTCACCTTTTCTCTGCTAATAATAGAATATACATTTGCAGAGACTAATGTGTAGCTTTTGTTGAAAAAAAAAAAACTGTTGTAATACTATAATAAAATTGGTAAATTGAGTTTTAACGAAGCTGAAGATTACGAAGCTGTGAAGATTGTTATCCTCTGCAGCGCTTGTTTTCTGTTGTTTGGTACTGTATACAGGGTACATACAGTATGTACACTTATTTTCAGGCATTCACTTCACACAACAGCTAGGCTTACTACTAATTCACAATTGAAAATTATTTCTACTGTATATTTACACTGTACAGAATCTTTTTGTCAAGGCTTAAATAATCATTAACAGTTACAATACTGTATTCTATCACCACTTTTTAAACTAATTTATATGCCTTTCACTCGTATTTTATATAGGACAAAAATAATATGGTGTTTAACGAAGATAAGTTCCAGCTCATGCGCTATGGAAAAAATGAAAATATAAAAACGGAAACCACGTACAAAACTCCGGCAAATCATAACATAGAACGAAAAGGCAATGTAAAGGAGCTGGGTGTATTCATGTCGGAAGACCTTGCCTTTAAAGAACACAATAAAGTAGCCGTCACAACTGCAAGAAAAATGACAGGTTGGATAACAAGAACTTTTCACACTAGAGATGCTATACCGATGATGATACTTTTCAAAACGCTTGTGCTCTCTAGAGTGGAGTACTGTTGCACAATGACAGCCCCTTTCAAAGCTGGAGAAATTGCTGACCTGGAGAGTGTGCAGAGATCCTTTACTGCTAGAATCCACTCAGTAAAACATCTAAACTATTGGGACTGACTAAAGAGCCTAAAACTGTACTCCCTTGAGCGCAGGCGGGAGAGGTGCATAATAATTTACACATGGAAAATATTGGAGGGGCTGGTCCCAAACCTGCACACAGAAATAACATCACATGAGACCAGAAGACATGGCAGGATGTACAGAATACCCCCGTTGAAAAGCAGAGGTGCAACAGGTACTCTGAGAGAGAACTCTATCAACATCAGAGGCCCGAGACTGTTCAACACGCTTCCACTACACATAAGGGGCATAACTGGCCGACCCCTCAGTGTTCAAGAGAGAACTGGATAAGCACCTCTAAAGGATACCTGATCAACCAGGCTGTGACTCATACGTCAGGCTGCGAGCAGCCGCGTCCAACAGCCTGGTTGATCAGTCCGGCAACCAGGAGGCCTGGTCGACGACCGGGCCGCGGGTACGCTAAGCCCCGGAAGCACCTCAAGGTAACCTCAAGGTAACCTCAAGGTAAGGTAAGGTGGTCCTCAGGTGATAGTTTTCTATCTATAACCACCCCTAGATCTCTTTATCAGAATTCTTTAAAGATTTCTCACATAATATATAGGTTGTGTGGGGTCTATGTTCTCCTATTCCACATTCCATAACATGACATTTATTAACATTAAATTCCATTTGCCAAGTGGTGCTCCATATACTTATTTTGTCCAGGTCTTCTTGAAGGGCATGACAATCATCTAAATTTTTTATCCTTCCTATTATCTTAGCATCAACAAACATGTTCATATAATTCTGTATACTAACTGGTAGATCATTTATGTAGACAATAAAGATCACTGGTGCAAGAACTGAACCCTGTGGTACTCCACTTGTGACATTTCTCCATTCCGATACATTGCCTCTGATTACTGCCCTCGTTTTTCTATCAGAAAATTTTTCATCCATGTTAGAAGCTTACCTGTCACCCCTCCAATATTTTCCAGTTTCCAGATCAACCTCTTATGTGGAACTCTGTCGAAAGCCTTTTTTTAGGTCCAGATGGATGCAGTCAACCCAACCATCTCTTTCCTGTAATATCTCTGTGGCTCGATCATAGAAACTGAGTAAATTCGATACACAGGATCTTCCAGATCGAAAACCATACTGTCTGTCTGATATTATATCATTTCTCTCCAGGTGTTCTACCCATTTAGTTTGGATTATTTTTTCCAATACTTTCAGTATTACACTTGTCAATGATATAGGTCTATAATTGAGGGGGTCTTCCCTGCTGCCACTTTTGTAGATTGGAACTGTTAGCCTGTTTCCACACGTTTGCTACGATTCTTGTACACAGGGATGCCTGAAAGATTAGGTGAAGTGGAATGCTGAGCTCAGATGCACATTCTCTCAGAACCCATGGTGAAACACCATCTGGGCCAGCTGCTTTGTTCTTACTGAGCTTCTTTAGCATATTTTCCACTTCATCTCTAGACACACCTATCTGCTCTATGTTGTTCTCTGGAATTCTTATTGTGTCTGGTTCTCTGAAGATTTCATTTTGTACAAACACACTTTGGAACTTTTCATTTAATGTTTCACACATTTCCTTTTCATTTTCCGTGAATCTGTTTCCCATTTTCACCTATTAGTATGGCACTGATCAGTGTAATAGCTTGAAAGAGCCACCGGGGCTTACAGAGAGCTCACCGGGACAGTATAATGAAATATTGGCATTTCATTACATTCAACGCTGGTTTTTCCATCTTACATTGTGGCTTGTTGAACTTGAAGCAATTGTTCCTGTATACTTCTATATAGAATATAATTTTCATACTATATACTCATATACTTCATGAAGAGCACTTTAATAATCATCAGCAGCAGCCTTAAAGATTTTTTTTTGCCTTTACTTTCAGGTCGCCCGAGCCGTCATGGATCAGGGTGTGAGGGGTTACTGGCTTCATCTCGCCTGCATCAAGTTTTCACTCTTTCTATTGCCTTCCTAACTTTCACTTTCTGTATTATTTAGGAAGTCATTGTACTATAGGAAACATTTGTATATAATGCAGTGTTTAGGTTACTGTTTTCTAAAAGAATTTACTGGTTACACTTTTTATCACTTTCTAATATAAAAGCAGTATATACCACTGACTAAAACCAAGCTCACAATGGTGAACAACATAAAACTCTTAAGGGATGATGGGTACAGACTAACTCTTGGCCAATACATTCTCTGATTTAATGTCCCAGATACATAGTTTATCTATAAACTGCTATCATTACTGTGCACACACACTAGCTACACAAGCTCAATCTCAGGAGTCTTACTCATCAGTTTAAGAGATGCTCAGTATTACTAACACAGGCAAAATACATGGCAAAATATACCTTGCACTCCAAAATGCACTGACTAGTCAGAATATCTTAATAAAGTGCATAAATATAAAGTTATCATTCTCGGGCTCTTTGACAAGAAATTCATCCCTTTTTTATGGTAGTCATATTAGGACTAAGCTGCATTTTCTTCTCAGAAGAAATTGTTAGACTAATTATGACGGTATTTCCTCGTACGACACATTTAAGTTAAATTTGTTGACAATATCAAAAGAATTGATACAGTAAAGCAAATGCTGTATTTTTCTATCAAATTCTGTATTAATAGCATTTTTCAAATTCTATTAATTTTCTATAAAAAAATAATTGTAATTACAAAGATTAATTCCCTCGTATACCTTACTTCTGTGGGGGAGCCCCGTCGGCTTCCTGAAGCTATCTGAACTGATAAGTTCTATACAGAGGAACCTCGAGTGACGAGCGTCTCCATCTACAAGCAATTCAGGTAACGAGCGAGTCACTTGCAAACAATTTGTCTCGATTAATGAGCAAACCACATTGTGTGGTTCTTGCAAATTCTCGGACAAATTCAATTGTATTTTTCAAGTTCAATTGAAAACAGTAAAACACAACATTTATAATAATTACATGTATTAAAATTACATTATAAAATGTCATATTGATGTTTTTCAGGGGTTGAACGGATTAATAATATTTCCATTATTTTAAATGGGGAAATTTGTTTCTTAAGACGAGCTCGGTGCCGGAACGGATTAAATTCGTTAATCGAGGCTCCACTGTATTAGTTTGGGGTCATCAGTCACAGGAGTTCTTATGCTTACCGGGAAACACGAGCCAGAACTTGGTTTCCTCAGAGAGGCGCAGGGAGCAATGGTCTATGAACACTTTACATATAAACTGCTGTACGTCATAATTGCCATTGGCTGGGGAAGGACCCAGAAAGGTAGGTGAATCAAAATAGACCACTGTCTGGTTAACCTGTGCAATCTACATCCCAAAAGCTCAAAATAACCCCCTGGTAGGGGGGGAGAGAAGCAACCCTTCATGCGACTAGCACTTCTGCTCATTAGCAATCCCTCCCCCCCCCCCATAGTAGGGAGAGATGGGAAGCCAGCAGTCCACCACTCCAGTTTTTGAACTGATGTGATAGTGGTCAAATCAGTCACCTCTGGCCTTGAGCTCCTGTTCTGGATTTTTTCCTTGTGGGGATATTCCAGCTGTGTGTGTTGGTGTTGGAGTGTTATTGGCTGGGTGGGTCTCACTGTGGCTGGTGCAGCTAATTTTACTTAAACGCAGGGGCCGATGTTTCTCTCTGCTTGTTTGTTGTTCTTGGGGGAGGTTAATTTTCTTTTCGTTTTACAAGGCATTCTTGCCTTGTTTAGACGGAGGTGGTCTGCTTAGCTTTTTATTAGGCAAGCCTAGGTTGTTTTGGTAGTAGTCTGTTCCCCCTTCCCCAAGGGTTTTCATAGTTGTTGGTGATAGTTTGCCTGATACCTGACAAGGTTTTACTGGCTTACCTAGCCCCAGTGCCTATAAGCTTCCCATAGGGCTAATTCATCTTACGGGCCCTGGAAAACCAGTGGGCTCGGTCGTACAATTAGTTTTTCCAAGCCACCCTCTCACCTTGTGCGAAGTCAGAGGTTGTTCGTTGCCCATGTCTCGGGGAAATGATTATCCGTAATGCCTCCGTTACACTGCCTGTTGGGTCTAGGACACCACCGACCAGGAGTCTTGTGGGCCTTGTTCCCCCTCTTGTACTTCACCTTACTCATTCCTTGTCTGTTGGTTCACCTTACTCATTCCTTTGTTGGTTGCCTAGTTGGAGACCCCCAGAGCTGCCCTGCTTGGGTTTTGGTGATGAGAATTTGGGGGTGTTGGTTGCTTTGACTTTGGTTTCTTCCAAGTGGGGCATGGTTCACCTTGCTCTCCCGTTTCCGGCTCCCGAACTTTTGAGGGATTTGGAGTCGGGGCAGGGTCTAGCTCAGGACAAGACTCGGGTGGTTTTGGGGATGCCCTTTCTGATTCGGGGTGCAGAGGTGGTTATCCTATTTTCCCGCTGAGGCTTCTGGATCAACCCAGCAGACTGCTTCTAGTTTGCTTTTCCCTGAACACCACCTTTTTTTCAAGGGTAGTGAGTGTGGAAGAGGGTTCTGTTCCAGGGCTTGTGTTGGGAGGTCTGCTAAGAGGGCTTGGGCTCCTTTTGCCCCTGCTTGGGCCCTTGTGCCTTCTGGGCAGGGGATGTTGCTGTAGGGGAGGGTTTTTGTTCCCCTTCTTCCTTTTCTGAAGTAAGGTTTACCATATTTACCAGTGTGATTTGTGCACCCTTGCATCTGGCGCATCCATCTTTTGTGTGGATGTTTTGTCCTGGGGGGGGAGGGGAATGTATTAAATTAATATGACGACTTTTTTGTTTGGTTCATCATACATTTATTACGTGTTATTTTCAGGTGCTTTTGGTACCCCTGCTCTTAACCACCTCTCAGATCAGTGGTTTCATTGTTTACATTTTTGGCAAGAATTTTGTTCTACAGTTTGAGTTGCCACGACTGTCTGCCAGTGCTGTGCTCCAGTCGTGGTGCACCATCCCACAGCTGTGGTTTGTTGATATTCGCTCTTTGCATATGGTGGTTGAAAGGTTATCATTCTTTTCCTGCTGTTTGGGGCATTTTTCATTTAGTTCACTCTTGTTCTTACCAGTGACTGTCGTTCACTTATTTGAGACATGTCTCGGGTGTGAGTTATGTCTGCTATGAAAGGGGTGGGGAGGTACGTGAATCGGTGTGTGTTTCCCGCATCACTGCCAAGGTGTCAGTAGTTTTGGTAAGTTTGTACTTGTCTTGAACTCTTAAGAGTTGTAATTACCTAAGTGTAGTTACAGGATGAGAGCTATGCTCGTGGTGTCCCGTCTTCCCATTGTGCTGTGGGGGTTGTGCTTCAGCTCTTCGGCCTGCCTCTCGCCTGTCATTCTACTGGTGTGCACGTTCCTGAGCTTCTTGAGCTCCTGCATTTCTACGTTTGCAGCCTTCACCTCATCACTGCCTCCTGCATTCCCTTTCCTTACTACTCTGCCTCTGGACAAGTTCTTTTTTGTCTGTGGCTCCTTTTGGTACTTGGTTACCTCCCGTGTCCCATTATGGGTGTACCAATCGTATTGATACATCCATGTTTTCCTACCCTGTCTGTTTCCCTGGGGGAACTATTGGGGGTGGTCAT